>NW_025110260.1:21828-69027 GCF_011392965.1 Frieseomelitta varia
TATTCGATATTTTCTGAACAAAAAAAAAAAAAAAGAAAGAAAGTACAAATTCGTCTAAAATCCGCGATCCACTCGTGAAACATTCAAAACTATCCCGCTTAGATTCAAGTACTGCTTACAAATTATATAAAAAAATATTTTTTTAATAAAAGAAATATTATATAAAATATTTTATATTTTACATAACATTTGCATAATGAAATATTATAATTTCAGTTGTATTTACATTTTGTACAAAATGTTTAAATAAATCCATAACTTTAAATTCCTTTTGTAAGATAGTAATAAATTAATAAATATAAAATATTTAAATTTTCTGAAGGATCATTTTGACTGGTTCTGGTAGAACTAGCTTCGTCGAAACGTCGGTAGTTCTAGTGTTAATATTTCATATAATATATAATATTGTATATATTTTTTTTAATATTATATATATATAGAAATATTTGTAAAGAATTTAACGATCGAAGGTTCGAACCAACTTGTGAGATACTTAATCCCATCTCTAGCAATGTTCGCAAGAGCTCGTGCCCCATCTTCCTCCATCGATACTATCGTCTCTTTTTCTACTTCCTCTCTCCTGCGCGCGCGCGTGCAACGTTATCCAGTAATTGTCCCGTGCTCGCCATGCGTGCAACTCTTCCCTGTTTTCTACGGAACTACTCGCTCGAGGCCGAATATACCGGTATAAATGACACACCCACGAATTCGCCTGTCTCCTCTTCACCAACGCTATATCAATCGTTTTTCAATGATTTCCCAGTTTCATGTATTTTTCGCTTCCGTCATGTCGATCATACATTAGCGAGGAGGAATAGGTTTGGTTAACTCGGGGAAGGTTAACGCATACCGGATGTGTATTTCCACTGACAGCCATTAATTCACGAATAGCACGATATTCCGCTGGAACGACGCTCTATACTTATCGACTCTCCCTCTATACTTTTCCTACTTGTAGAATTCCGCAACATTTCATTCGGGAATACACGGAAAAGTGGGTCATTGTTTATGTTCCATTAAATGCGCGACCATTCCCAGCGAAAGTATAACGTTTTGCTCGCAGCTTCTACGGAAAGGTATATTTAATTGGATCGATATCGCAATCGGCGACCAAATGCAAACCGGTTTATCCGCTCGTGACTTATGCCGTTTACAAGGGGACGAAGTTAATTCGCTGACTCTTTTGGATAAATTTGTCGTCTGTTCATTGACATTGGATAAGCGAATGGTAAGTTTCATCTAGAACACCTAGTAGATACTACGTGGTCTATCATGTGAGACTAATAAAATCTACTAATACTTAGGATTAAAGTTATTAAGATGGTGTCATTTTATTTGAATAACGTTATAAGAACGGTATTTGTCTTGTTTATTACTTGATACTATGCGGTTCACTGAGACTAAAGATTAAAGTTTGCAGATTACAAGAGTTGAGATTAAAGTCACTAAAATGGACAACATGTCGCTTTATTTGAATAACATTATAAGAACGGTATTTCTCTTGTTTCTAACACCTAATATTACAGTTTAATATAATGCTGCAGTTTACCGAGACTAAAGACTGAAGTCTACATATTGTAAGATTAAAGTCATTAACATGAACATATATTTTATTTGAATAACATTAGAAGAATGGTGTTTCTCTTGTTTCTAATCCTATTTAAAACACCTAAATAGGCACATTCGCAAAGGAAAGTAAAAAAAAAGAAGTAGAAAATTTCTGTTTCTGTTTAACACCAAAACTATCAAGAACTAAAGCATAAAAATTTTCATCAGAGATATTGAAGCGAAAAAAAAAAAGATATTATACAATAGAATACACAAGCTTCTATTTACCTAATAAATAGTTCTTAAAAAATCATTTGAATCTCTAAAAATACATGGTTTTACATCTATAATATATATGTGACAAAAATTATGAATGAGTCATTTTGACTATATCAATAGTTCTATCAATACTCGTATTTTTCAAGTAACTTCAAGCAAAGAAACCGATCCGAAATCCAACCTATCTCAATAAGTCTGAAACAAGTCTGCAGACAAATTCGAAAAACGAACGAGAACAAGGAAGAGGACAGTGTCCGCGTGAAAGTAGTCTTGAAAAATACAACGTAACGAAGCAAACAAAGTGGAGGAATTCGCGGAAACGTTCGTCGGCGTGGCAACGATTCAGGAAAAATGGGGAAAAAAAGAAAAGAGAAAAAAGTGGAAACGCACGAGGAAACTGACACGCGTGGTGAGCCCCGGTCGGTGAGACGTATACGTTACTCGCGTTACCCGCGAGGCAAATGCGCATGCGCGTGCGCGCGTTACCGCTACGAAAAGGAGCACGCGCATGCGCTTGCGCATGCGCGCGCACGGGCGAGCGATTTTCTCTGCGCGAGAAAACTCCGTGTTGACACCGGATCGACTCGCCCGTTTGTGTTATCGATCTTCTCGAGAAATTCCGGCCTCGCGATTAAAAGCTTCATTCAAATGCACTTTCGAGTGCCATCCACGCCCCGCTAATGGACGCACTTTTCGTCCCTTTGCCAACTCGCTCGGCCATTAAAGATTATTCACTTTAGAGATACTCGGTTAATTATCGGTCAAACGAAACTGTCGCTTCTCGTTCTCGCGATAGTCAATTCGCGACGATCAGCTGGCGTAGAGGAACGCCTCTTATGAGACGTTAAAGGTACTCAGAGAACGTACTCGATAAATATGTACAGTTAGTTCCACGAGTGAGGTACCTACATATCACTATGTTTTGTAATTCTAAAACAACGAGTTCGTTATCTACTTTCATGTCCAAATTGCGTTGTTCTACGAGGTTAATGATATTGATTTAACACTTTTCCGCTCCACCGAACATTGTATCAGATAGAATCACAGCATAACTGTTGATAATTTCGACTGATGTAACTTTGTTTAAGAAATAATAGAAAAATCAAACTTTTACACTATCTTAATAAAAAAAAAAAAATTATATTTTTATCTATATCTTTCCCCATATATTTCCTCGTCCAGAAAAACATCATAATTGAATTTCTTAAAGCTGGATATTCAACGAACAAATTCTCCAAGACTAGATTCTCTTCTCACAAACGCTTACACACTTCATAAATACTGATAAAAAAAAAAAAAAAATGCCAACAAGTGCTCGAATACTTTCGCCAGCTACCGCGGCACCGCTAGATGCAATAAAAATCGAAGGAACAGAGACACGAGTCCGATCCTCTAAGCCCCGAGAGACGGTCAAAAATTCGGAAGTAGTTAAATATTTCACGACCGAGTTCTGCTCACGTCAGTGAAAAAAAAAAAAAAAAAAAAAAGACGGGAAAGAAGATGCGTTCTGTCTTCAATTTTCTTTCTTCCTCTTCCCTTCGTTCGCGTTTTTTCGGAATGATCGACAAGCTGATCCGACAGTAAAAATGGATTTGTGTTCGACGTGTGAAATTTTATAGCATCTTTCTTGATCCTGTTCCCAATGGGTGCTCGAGTGCAATCGAAATTTAGAGCGTTTGTAAAACTCTGTGCTCCGTCTGTTACGGGGAGATCTCCTCACGCTGGGTGGGGGTACGTTCCGCGTTATTTGAAGGGGGGGAAACCGCAAGGTTTTAGCACTTCTCGGAGAAGAAGAAAATACATTTTTCAATATGCATGTAATATTTAATATTTAATCCTATTAAATGGAATGTTTAATAAAAATACATGTAACATTTAATATTTAATGAAATTCGTATTTTCTCGTGTATCGAAATTGAAATTGAACTGGGAATTTGTTAAAACTGATCCCTCCCCCCTTCTTCAATTTGTTTTTGAGCCAGTTGACATTCATATTTTTCACGCGAATTTGTTTCACTGTGAAATGCACCGAGTATCCGGTTTCAATATCTACAAATGCAAATTACCCGCGAACTATCTGTTATACAGGGTGGGCTAAAAATCACTTCCTACTAAAATAAATCCGTAATTTTTTTTAATCTTTTCTTTCTTTTGCAGATTTTTAAAACGTATATTTAAAAAGAATCATGTTTGAAATTTAATTTAAAATTAATAAAATTAGTTCTTTCTTCTATTTTGATGTTTTATTAAAAAAAAAAAAAAAAAAAAAAATAGGTGGGAAGGAACTGTTGACCCGTCTATCTATACAAAAGAAATAGTTTAGATAAGAGGGATTCATAATCTGGTGCGACAGAGTTGAGCAAACGACAATCAATCAAGGACAAACAATTGAAACTTTTTCCAATAATCTTTAGCCGCAATTAACGATCGCACTGCAACTTAATCGTTGATTGTTAATCATAAACAACGATTAAATTTCTCCTTTTAGTAAGAAACTTCGCTACGAACGATTAAATAAAAACTCTCGATCGGTAATTGCGATCAAAGATTAAAAGCTTTCTTACTTCGTTATCTTAATCGTTAACGTTGTCTTTCGGGTATTAGTTTTTATTAATCTGAGTGAAACTAAAAATTTTGATGGATTAATGCTCGAAATTTGTAGCCCAAGTATTATAGATCTTTCGTAGACGAACGCGTAGAGGTCACATGAAAGTCACCTTCACGCTTTTAAACGGAATAATACCGCAGCATTAATCGATGCATTATTAATGATGCACTGATCGATGCGAGCTCGTTATTCTGTATGAGAAAAAAAGAACGTATCAACTTACTTGTGTCGAAAAATTATTATTAGGCTGCGGATTTTTATGCGAAATTTTCATTTGTGGAAACAATGCATTTAAATTGCAAATAATGCTTATAATACATAAAGACAAAATGACTAATAAATGAAATTTATTTTAAAGTAATATCTAATAGCTGTTATAATTGATACTCAATAGATGAAACAAACCTCTATCTAGATTCCAGATTCTCTAATTATTTTTCGCAGAAATATAAATTTCCATTAAAAAAAAATCCGCAGACTAATTTAGGAGTTCTTTTTTTTTTTTTTTAGAGAAATTTCAACTTCGATTTTATGAAATGTATGCATGAAAGACGAGAACAGTATGAAAACAAAGATATTGTTTTTCCTTACAAAAAAATATTGTCTTTCGTTTACGATGAATTTTATAGGATTAAGGTTAAAATATCTCTTCTAAGCTAGTGATCTTTCGACATAAATATTTTAATGCAATTTCATAATAACGAGCTGCATCGATTAATGCACGTTAAAAAAAAAATACATCATTCCATTTAGAAGCATGGGGATGACCTTCGTATGACCTCTACGCGTTCTTCTACAAAATATCTCGGTACTTATACCACAGAGTTAGGCATTTGGAATTTTAAAATTGATGATTAAAATTCTTTTTAGCGTAATTAATGTTTACGACGAATAAAATTAATTCTTGAGAAATCTGATTTAATGACTGATTTAATCGATAAGTAAAATTAAGTCGCTGATTGTTGATTAAAAGGAAAAATTTTCTTCATGCGTTTGTCTACGAAAAAGAAAAAAAAAGAAGTACGTCGAAATTCGAAACAATTCACTTCTTATTTAAACTATCTATTTGTATAAAAGATAATTTACGACTAATTTGCATTTAAAACATTTTTAAATTTCATTAGTACCATAACTTGATTCTTATGATTATATTGAGTTTTAAAGTTTGAAACATATGTGTATATAAATATAAATATAAATATATATATATATAAATATAAATATATATATATATATATATATATATATATAAAGAATCTTCAACACAATGCACTCTCTCGAAAACCTGTATAAACGTAGAAATTAATTCGCTGCCTTTTTAGATAAACTTGTTTATTTATTTTTTGGTTTGCTTTCAGATCTAATTCTAACAGGAAATTGTCTATTTTGAATCAAATCCTTCTTGTATTTGAGCTCGATGTTTTCACTCAACAATTGTTCAAACTCATCGAACTTTCAATTTTCAGATTTTTACACTGAGATATTCCTGATCGGATACATCTAAATTACTACTGTGTAATTGAAACTCAAAAAGGATATAAACGTTCCTTTCAACAATCTGCAACGTACTTTTATAAACGTCACAACTCGTGCTTTAAAAATCAACGCAGATACACCGAATTAATTTCTACAGTTAATACGGAATTAGTACAATATTTAATATCCGAGAAGAAAATGGAAAATTGTGTCTTTACCAGTACAGACACATGTATATATAAATTCCACTTATATTTGAAACGTTGTATTTAATTCATGCTCTCATGGTTAAATCCTTCTTGGTTGAATCCACTTATCCGAACATAAACTCCTATTATACGAACGAAAAAATGATAACGCGCAGAATCAGTGGGCTCCTATTGTACAGAGTGTTTCACGTAGAATGTTACAACTTATTTTCTCTCGGAAGCTGTCACAAATAATGACTTTTGAAATTTTAACGCTGTAAATATGCGCGATGGGACCATATTTCAATACGACGAAAAGAAAAAAACAATTGTCTGCATCAATAACCCGAAGGCTGATAGTTAGCAGTAGAAAAAAATATGGTAAAATTAATACAAAAATAAATACATAAAAAATGAATAAAAAAACAACTCAAGAAAATTCGTCTACAATTTTTTTAGCTGTACTAAATGAAAAAAAAACATCTTTCCGAATATACGAATAATTAATATGCCATTGCACTTTTAAGAAATATTTTTAGGATTGCACTCCTTCATCTTTGAAAAAATGTTAGCCCCTCTGCGCCATTTAACGCGTGAAAATTTCAAATCGATGTAGACAATTGTTTCGGAGAAAACAGTTCGTAACATTTTACGTGAAACACCCTGTATGATAACTATTTGTCCTGCAACAAGATATACGCAAAGAAAGTTCCACTGCAAATTGAGGACATTCGAGGACATAAGTGCAATAAGAAGGTGAGGTTATTTCACGCCCAAGTCAACATTAGAACGTGTATTCATTAATGGAAATTTTAAGAAGAACGGTCGACTAACGTTAACACTAATGACAGTTGTATTCTTGGAACGTTATTTTCTCTTAACTAATGATTTTGCACCCACGCCCCTCGGCTACATCTCAGATTTGATATCAAATTCAACATGATGATTCATATCGAATACTTTCATGTGATTCACTACAGCGCTAATGAAATTTGAAAGTATTTAATGCAATATATACATATATACGAAACAGTTATATTCTTCAGGTGACTTTCAAATTTGATTGTCACGGTCATAACAGTCGTTTGAATGAAATTTCGAAATGTTCGAAACACCGCGTACGATGTATGCATATTCGCGAAAGCGTTGCATATTAAACGTTGAAATACATTTTTGTTAGCGGAACCGCTGTATATGTGTTACCTTTCTAACCCAGAAACTGCAATCGCGACGGATTCCTGGTCTCGGTTTTCGCGACAGAAAACGCAATTAGCGTGTCGTGTAACGATGACATGTAAACTCGCGCGGACGCGAAGAACAGGTATCGGGGGCCACTCTCGTAGCGAAACAGTCGAACGAAAACTCATTTCTCTGCCGGTCCCGGGAGAGATAGAGAGGCCCCGTGCAACGCCCGAGGAATAAAACGCCGTGATTGCGCAACAATCGAACGACGGACGGGACACGAGCGAAAGATGGCTTTGAAAAGCAACGTCACCGCAAGAGTGGAAAAGAAAGGAAAGAAAAAAAAAAAAAAAGAGCAGTAAGAGCAATCACCTTCCGTATCGACGGTGATCCAGCGACGACGATCGATGATTAACTGTAACCAAGCCAGCTTACGAGTCGCACTGCGATTTCGGGCACGGATAATCGAGCATCCTCGAGATCCTCGATGATTCGAGGACGAACTCAGCTGCCATCTGGCTCCTCTTTGTCTCGATCTGCCGGTAAGGACAGCCCGGGCACGAGAATCACTAACGGTCACACATGCAAAAACAGCGAGCGACAACACAGAGGAGAAGACACTAATAATGATCGAGGCACCGAAAGAAGTCGGATATATATTGCACACGGAGATGAGACGAAACGAAAGTAGGTGTCCAGGAGGAGGAGGAGGAGGGGGAGGAGAAGAGAGTACGACGACGTCCGCTGGTACGTAAAGAAACGCGGTATTCACGCGGCGAACTATACGAAGTATACGCGAAACTAAAATGGGAGGTTAGAGGAACGACGGGAGCGCGCGAAATGCCGCGGAACCGCTGGCACGTATGCACGGTTCCGTACTAGCCGAGGACCGAACGTGACAGCGGATACATTCGAAGGTTAGATCCCCTCGGTTCGTGTGTACTGTTTGTGCCTCTCGCCGAGTTCTCTTCGCTGTCTACCTCCCCTCTCTCTTTCTACCTATCTGTGTTCGTCTCCGTTACACACTAGCGGCGACCTGAACGGTTTACCTGGCGAACGCCGGAATCGCACGAGAAAGCACGAAATCGGCCGACGATTTTACTTACGACCGACGTTTGAATCCTTTATACTGGACAACTCTCGAGAGGGTAACATTGCAAAGCTGTTTCTGATAAATAACCTGCGACGAAGGAGGTTATGGATTTGTTGATGAAATAGTATTAATTTTTGTTGTTCCACGTTGTCGATTGTCACACACCCTGCATATTTCCAGAACAACCTAATTTTTTTGTGGAAATATTAGATTTATTGTTGATTCAATACGACACTTACTGCAAATAAATACTCAGGAGACAATATATCTTCCGTCAGAAAAAAGAACAAAACTCACTCTGACGCGAACCACGTTTCACCTTTCCGAAGTTACACGAGTAGATTAACGAACTTTCGGAACAGTTGCGACAATCGCAACATCAATAATTGATCGATGCTATTCACAATCGATCGACAATCTACAATACTACGCTATTCAGACTCAGTTTCATTATTGCACAATAAAGTCGCTTAACTTCTTTATTCTTTATTTACAACCATTATTTGTTTATCTCAAGTTGTCACAAATAAAAATAGATGTTAAATTATTCCTCTAGTAAACGAATTGCGAGGAAGAAGGTTATGTTGAATCGTCTGAGTTTGTAAATATTGTAGACCGATATAATCATGTTAAAATAAACAGACAAAATGTTCTCTCAGAAGATATTATACATTTCAAACAGAATTTACTTTAACGCGAATCACGTTTTAGCTTCCAAAGACACGAGTAGACTAACGAACTTTCGGAACAATTGCGATAATCGCAACATCGATAATTGATCGATGATATTCACAATCGATTGACAATCTACAGTACTACGCTATCCAGACTCAGTTTCATTATTGCACAATAAAATCGCTTAACCTCTTTATTCTTTATTTACAATCATTTTTGTTTATTAGTTTTCACAAATAAAAATGGATATTTAATTATTCCTTTGGTAAACGAATTCCGAGGAAAAAGGTTATGTTGAGTCGTTTGACTTTGTAAAAATATTGTAGATCGTAGATCGACATAATGTCACTAAGATAAACAGACGAAATTTTTCCTTACCGTAAGGTAAATGTTCTCTCAGAAGATACATGTATTTTTCCCAAAAGAAGAAAATTCACTTTGACGCGAATCGCGTTTCATCTATCCGAAATACGAGTAGACTAACGAACTTTCGAAGCAATTGCGATAATCACAATGTCAATAATCGATATTATATACAATCGATGGACAATCTATAATTTATGCTAGATACACAGATTCTAAGGCACCGCAGTGCTGAAATTCAGTCTTATTCAGTCTTAAATTACGAAACTCCGAATATTTATACAATTTCATTCCTTAGTAAACATAATTAGAAGAAAAAACCTAAACTAGAGAACTTACTGTAATGAATAAATTTTTTGCATATTATACACATGTCTGAACACTTTTGCGTCTTTAACCTATAAATATTTTGTATCTATAACCTATAAACTCACAACACGATAAAATTATTCGATTTTCCCATATTTTATATACAAGTTTTTCATTTATTAAAATGCTCCCGCAGATTAAAATAATTGTTGTAAAGTATTTCTAAAATGTACTCACCCATTTTGTTTCCACTCCTTCTCCGCACTCGCAGACATATCGTCCGTGACTCGATACACTGGGAAAAGAAATAAATCGATTAATCGACAAACAGATCAATGTTTCCATCATGGATCCCTAACTATTGGAACTGACACTTGAAAATCGGATTTAAAAACAAAACAGATTTATGATCAGTACATAATACTTAATATTTGCAAAGGTAGTAATATATGCAAACGTATATAAAGTATATGTATAATATATATGTACATTGGATATATATATAGTACGGTATGTATGCATAAGATATAACATATAAGACATAAGTATATAAGATATATGTATATAAGTATATATGTTCAAAGAACTCACAATTTATTCTGTAATATTTTATATATTATTTTATATATCGAATAAGATGTATTTGTTTTTTTCTAGCGAAGAAAATCGTTCTAAAGAAGAAAAATCTTACAGTTCGATGAAAGATAGGTTAAAGTTTTTTAATGTATGTTCATGTACTTATCTCATCTTATTTACACTCTGTCTCTTACAAAATGCTTCTTTCGTAACAGGAGATGTTTTGCTATGAGTTTTCCCGAAAAACAATTCTATAAGTGAGCATCAAGTACCTGATATATATACTGAATGACTTCTGATTGACTGGCATTTTCCAGCGTACTGCCGTTGACTTGTAGAATTTCGTCGGCCACTTCCAACGTGTCCGCGTTGTCGGCCGGGGAACCTGTATCACATTTCAAACAATTCCGGCAAGTTAACTAAACGAACACACTTTCACAAGTACTTCAAGAAATAATAATCAGAGTAATTCAATCGTCGAATGATTTACGAGTTGAACGTTCGTGCACGTAGAAAGGGGGAGAAAGATAGAAAGAAAGAGAGAAAGAAAGAAACCAATTTCTGATATATAAAAGAACGAGTCTTAAGTGGAGAAAGATGATACGCGAGCAGACAGTAGATGAAACTATACAGACTATGCAGGACGAACGGACAAGCCAATTCGTTTGTATGTCAATGATTACACATGATAGCGTCCTCGAGAAAAAAACACGAGAAACAAAAGAGAGAAAGGGTTTCACAGTTCACGCCTACGTGCTTGACAAGCAGCTTCGCTGACGCTCATTAAACTGTATGTAGCTGGTGCTAATTAAAAAAAAAGAAAAAAAAGAAAAAGGAAAGAAGAAGAAAAAAAAAGGGAGGAAAGGAATATGTTTGTTAACTTTGCGACAGTAAACAGACAGCGAAGGTTTGTTAATGACACAGTCATCGATGCTCACCGTACAGTTTGATCTTGTCATTGTGGTTGATCAATATGATAATATATCCCCCTAGATCGACCATTTTTCCTGGCTTCGACGATAGACGGCTGGTCTACTCGATTACAAGGAGAGAGCGATGCTTCAGGCGAATCTTGACGCGACGTGCACGATTAAAGTCGATGATAGGCGCAGCCGCCCCATCACCGAAAAAACGATTCGCCGATATTCAACGTCGTTACCGCGTGCCATTCTTTCCATTTTCTCTTGCATCTTCGCATCTCATTTTACGCATCCATCGAGGTATCACGATCTGTATATCCTACGAACAATACCCACGTTTTCTTAAATGTAAACGCATTCTATCTCTTCCTCTTCCTCCCTTTCGATCCTTTCTCTTTCTCCTCTTTTTATATTTTTCTCTGTTATTTTCTTTCTTTTTTTTTTTTCTTTTGTTTCAGGTTTTAGCCTAGAGTCAAGATCTTTCGACAATGGGTTTGGCACAGTTTTCGGTCGGCTGATTCGAACCGATGCAATTGTCGAGCAACCCCGGGAACTTTCAACTTCACTAACAATTATCTAAGGCTGCTATAGTTACGTTACACCGATTAAACGACTAAAACGACGACGAAGAACTAGCGGCGGATATTCCTTAAAAAACGTTGCTAACGAACACGTAGCGTGCTTCGAGCATTCCTCTTGGCGAGAAAGAACGGTTGGTGTTATACTTTCGGTAGGATCGGCTGCAAGCTTGAAAAATGTCGTTCCTCTTTCTCCTGGTTTCCTCCTTTGTATATATTTTAATACAAGTACGAGGGATCTGTAACGGAGCTTCCTTTAACTAGTTTGTTTCGTTTCAGTTTAATGCTTAATACACCGATGCAAAAGAGTTCTGGAGGAAACCCTCACCGGGGCCCCGATCGTAGGGCCCCCCCTACATCCTTGCAACGAAGACACGTTTCTCAAATGGCATCAACAAAATTCAGAATCCCTCGAGTCCTAGCTTATTGATTAGAGCTTTCACTGAACGCGACTCCTCGCTCGCTTCGGGCATCCTGGCTAGTTGCATCCTTGGTTGCACGAGTCTGTCTGATTGTGGGTAGCATTCGGGAACCACGAACGAGCCTCGATTCGTCGAGACCGAACGAACACGGACTATCCTCATGCTAACTTCCCCTCACTTTCGTCGACGGTGGGCTCCAATTAAACGCATGTCCTCCTCCTCCTCGTCGGATAGAGTCTCATTGCACGGGGAAGCACCGCTGTTTTTACGTGCGTCGTTGCCTCTCGCTCGCTGTTGTCTACATCATCCTCGCTGTATGCCTCCCTCGGCAAAAGATATACTTACGACATCTCGATCGTCTGCAGGATCAAAAGAGCTCTTTCACCGATTATTCTTGTTATTCCCGACGAGCCGCTCTCGGGGAATTTACGGTTACTGCCGTGACGATTAACGTGTCTCCTCTTCCTTTAGATCTCGCGAACTAGCTGCAAATTCGGCCACCCCAGTTCAGTTCCAGAAGCACATCACCTTTTCTTTATCGCATTCGATTATACGAGCTCGTACTCGGACTCTGAAACACGATCCATTCGCGTCGATTCACTACACTGTGGAACTGACCCCTTGCGAAAGTCGTCCTGTCCGTTTCCCGCGACACCGGAGCTTCGAAGTGTATTGTCGAGGATGGGTGTGAACCTGTGCGTGTTAACCGACGGCGGCAGCAGCCCTGACATCGCTTGTCGTCCGCTGATCTCCATCCCTCGCCGCGAAGCGGCGGCAGTGGCGGCTGCCACCGCGCCGTCGTCACTCCCGTGGCGGTAATCCCTCCATCTTCGACTTGGCAATACTCTATCAATTCGTCCCTTTCGCCTTTTGCTTCGTCAACTCTCGTAGAAAATTCTTCCCTTTGCTTTTTAGTCAAATTCGCGTCAACGATACGAGTTTTTATCATTTTACTATAGTAGGAGCTATCGTTACTCTGTATACTATATTCACGCTTGCATGAATTTGATGCTTGTAAGTAAAATGCACGTATTTCTTATTGTTTACAGTGACTGTGTAAATGGAGAATAATTTGATTATATATATGGATCAGACTTATCAATGGAGCGTACTAAGAAATTTAAAGTAAGAGACTGGTACTATGAACGAACGAGTGATGTTTCATAAAAGAAGGAAAAGACAGTTGTTGAGTTTGATAATAAAAAAAGTCGTCTTGATAATAAAAAGAGATAAATAACGTGTGAACGAAATGTCAAATATGCAATTTAGCAACTTTGAATTTGCGTTTCGAATAATGTTCGTTTATACACGGCCATTCATGTACGCTGGATGTGTAAAAACGTGCCCGCGCACGAGCTATAGAATAGGAGACCTCTTTGAGAAGAAAAGAGAAGACCGACTGACATAGCGCGTGATCAATATAAGGGATGCTGACTTCATAATTTCTTTTCTACTTTCGACGCTATTGTCTTTCAGCTCTCGTCTTTTACAATATTAATTAACATTGGCTCAGTTAATTTGGAAACATCTTTCAGACAATGTTTCTGAGGGAGTGATAAAAAATTTATTCCAAGCTTTTTATATTTCAGTTACACGTGAACATGGTTATGGTAATTTCCCAGATGTGACATTTAAATTTAATAAATGGAAACTTCTAGCTGGATATAAGCTGTCATTAATTATCGTGTTTTGAATGTTCTGACGTAAGTGCATTATACAGTGGATAATGATGCATTAGAGTTGTGTTATGTGTAGATGTCGCTGTTACGCGAGTTTTGATCACAAATATTTAAGGTATTTTGTTAGAATACGAGTTTAAATCTCGTTTATGATTGAAATAACATTGTGATTCAAAAACGTCACAGTCCAGAGTATACTACAATAATTCAATAGCTGATAAAAATGGACAGCTAACGAAGATGAAACAGCTGATAAAAGTTCTGTGATAATGCCTGACTCATTGTTAGTACATGACCTTAGGCAATAGACGCCTATGTTTGTTATAAATTGATGCAATATTCCTTTGTGTTCGAGTGAACGTGGTTCGAAACTCTGATGCCTGAGTTTTTGAGTTTCCATAGACGTCAATCATTGAGTTTCCATATGAAGAAATAAATTTATCAAGCATCACCGTGATTGCTACACAGTGAATGTGATTTTAGTTCTTAATTAACAAGAAATGGCTTTATCTATTGGATTTGTTGCTTTATCTCTGCTTTCTGTGACAGTAGCCAACGTTATTTATTATCAACCTGAGGCTGTACATCTTGCTTATGGAGGTAAATATTACTTTAAATTAATTATCTTTTTACCATATTGCTTCTTCAATAGATTTCTGTAATAATTATTGACAAATATCGAAGAAATACATCCTGTATCTTCCAGATAATATTCATGATATCGTTGTAACATGGAGCACTAGAAACAATACTGAAGAATCAATTGTAGAGTATGGAATAGGAGGATTAATTCTAAAAGCTCAAGGAAATTCTTCTGTGTTTATTGATGGTGGGAAGGAAAAACAGAAGCAGTATATTCATAGAGTATGGTTAAGAAATTTGGAACCTAATTCTAAATATAGTAAGTAATTTTTTACTTATTTATCAGATTTTATATCAACCATATACATATATATATATATATAAATTTTTTAGTTTATCACTGTGGTAGCAAATATGGATGGTCTAATGTATTTTACCTAAAAACTGCGCCCGAGGAATCAGCACAATGGTCACCTCACATTGTTATCTTTGGTGACATGGGCAACGAAAATGCTCAAAGTTTACCCAGATTGCAAGAAGAAGCACAACGTGGATTATACGATGCAGCAATTCATATCGGAGACTTTGCATATGACATGAATACCGATAACGCACGTGTTGGGGATGAATTCATGAAACAAATAGAAGAAGTGGCTGCATATTTGCCATATATGACAGTACCTGGTAACCATGAAGAGAAATATAACTTCAGTAATTACAGGTCAGAATTTCAAGCTCAAAATTATCAATTCATTCATTTATAATTTCTTCGTTGTTAGTATAAATATGCTGTTAGGTCTCGTTTCACAATGCCTGGAGATTCTGAAGGTCTATGGTACAGTTTTAACGTAGGACCAGTTCACTTCATAGCAATTGAAACAGAAGCTTATTATTTTATGAATTATGGTATAAAGCTACTTGTTAAACAATATGAGTGGTTAAAAAAAGATTTAATAGAGGCAAATATACCAGAGAATAGGTAAGTTTTCCATGTTTTTTTCTTTTCATGATACAACAGAGATTAATAACAATGCTTCAAAGGATACAAAGGCCGTGGATAGTTGCGTTTGGTCACAGACCAATGTACTGCAGTAATGCTAATTCCGATGATTGCACTAATCATCAAAGTCTAGTCAGAGTTGGATTGCCAATCGTAAATTGGTTTGGCCTCGAGGATCTGTTTTTTGAGTACAAAGTAGACTTATTATTATGGGCTCATGAACATAGTTACGAACGTTTGTGGCCCATATACAATTTTAAGGTAATCTACCGTCGTAAAAAATACCACCATCTTAAATTCGTCTAAAATAAGAAAAATGAAACGACTCTAGGTACAAAATGGTAGTTATGAAAATCCGTATGAAAACTACAAGGCACCTGTACATATAATAACAGGATCAGCGGGATGCAAAGAAGGTCGTGAAAAATTTGTTCCACATAAGCCGGAGTGGTCTGCGTACCGTAGTTCGGATTACGGATACACTAGGATGAAAGCGTATAATCGGACTCATCTTTATCTCGAACAGGTATTGTATAGTACGGAAAAAGAAAGAGGTGAAAGGAATGTTTGTTACTAATTGTTCAACAATATGTTAATAGGTATCCGATGACAAGGAAGGTGCAATTTTAGATCATGTTTGGCTTACAAAGGACAACGTCTTGCCGTCGTACAATATGGACCTTCTTGAAAATAAAATATAAAACAAAGTGTAGAATATAATTTAGGACAAAGTAATTGAAACGATATACAGATATAACTTTTATCGTCTTTCTTTTTCGACAATGTATCATGCTCTTTGATGGTAAATAGCAAAACTGCGTATGTGCCACCAATTTTAAACAATTGATTTTTTTTAATTCTATTGTAAAAAATTTCCCCCTATTCCTTCCTGTGTAAAAACGGATAAACTACAAAAATTTGCTAATTACAAATGAGATGGAAATTATTAATAATGCGTACGTACAATATAATCCTTTAATTGTTAAAATATAAATATATGTATATATGATCATTGTAGCATATAATATTAATAATATAATATTAGGGTAGCATTTCATATTTCCATCTGATTCTCACATTAAATCATTATTTGTCAATGATACATGAATGATGCGATTCGTACTGAGGAGAAAAGAACACTTTCAAATTCGACAGTAATAGTATAACAAAGAAACGCTTTCTTTCGCAGCTAGAAATTGATTGCAAATTTTTATACTAATTCAATTAAAGCTATTAATGTTTCTATGCTTCTACTTTTAAAATGGAAAATCCATTGCCCATTGACTGGCTCCTTGCCAAGTGTAATTTGCTATTTTGGCTTTCGCTATAATATTTGACTAATGAATTTAAAAAAATAACCAGGAACTGCTTTTCTATAAATTATTGCGATAAAATTGACAACGAAGCCAGAAAGTATCGAATACCATCCTTATTAAAAAAAAAAAAAAGAAAAAAAATAAATAAAAAAAAAAATGAAACTGTAGCTACGATTATCAAATATCGTTCTTCTATATAGAAGAAACATGCCACTCTTTATGACGTAACACAGTTTAGGGGATAAGCATAACTTTTTCACTTCTCTTATTTTGTTTTCGATTTAAACAAACATCCAATCCCCGTTATATCACCGCAAACCTACTCAGCAGGTATAAATATTAATTTAATTGGATCCTATAGTACATAACTTTTTCATGTACAATTTTAATGAGTATGTGCATGCATGCGCATGTACACGCACACATACGCGAATCTGCCATTGGAGATATGTGTTAAAACCTTATAAAGATGCACAAAAAAGCATCATAAATTAGCGAAAATAACTGATATTTCGATTTATCTGCGTTAAAAAAAATTCTTCCAAATTGGTAGACAAATTGCGAATATTCGTCATAATCGAATGTCTGACTTTTTTTATGCATTTAGCCATACATCTCATTACGTAAACAAAGGAAAAGCTTGACACTGTCAGTGATTAATGGAAACAATGGAAGAGGTTGCTGCTGAGTGACTTTCCTGATAGGAAAATTGGGGGAAATGCTCTTGCTCTTCAGCTATTGAATTTAAACCAGCCCCACTACCTAAAAATCCTTGATCAGGTGGCGTAAGCTCGACGCTCTCACCCGTAAATTCACTATCAAAATATCGGGTATCTGTATCAGACGTTACTTGAGGCTTAAAAGGAGGAGGAATTTTTTTCTGTACAAGATCCGACCAATCAATTGACGAGAAAAATGCATGATCCATAATTTCTTTCGCATCGTTAGGTCCACCACCTAATCTTTTACTTGGATCTTTAATGAGTAATCCTGAAAAAAAGAAGCAGAGAAAGTTTAGAAGTTTAATAACAGTTTCAGAAGACAATTATTCAGTTTACAATTGTCCAATCTACATACCACCAAGCATGTCTTTTGCTTCGTTACTGATTGTTCTAGGAAATCTTACTTCTTCCATTACAATAAGCGTGAAAAGCTTTTCATGGTCTTTATTATAAAAAGGTAATCGGCCACAAATCATTTCATACATAACAACACCGACTCCCCACCAATCTACAGCTCGTCCGTAATCGTTATCCTCTAATACTTCTGGCGCAAGATATTCAGGGGTTCCGCAGAACGTTTTCGTCGTTCTTCCTGAGTATTTGAAATGTCACCGGTATTTTTCGCCATGCATTTAAATTTAGAAATATTTTAAGTATGTACAACGTATTTACCGTACGTTATATCTTCTTTGCACAATCCGAAGTCAGCTATTTTAATGTGTCCATCTTTATCTAAAAGAAGATTCTCTAATTTGAGATCACGGTAAATGATACCCTGCGAATGAAGGTAACCTAAGGCTGAAATGATTTCAGCGCCGTAAAATCGTGTACGATCCTCGCCAAATACGCGGGAGCGTCGCAAATGAAAGAACAACTCTCCACCGTTTACGTATTCCATTACGAAGCACAGCCTGTCCGCTGTTTGAAAGCTATACTTTAACGACTACAAATTAAAAGAAGCATTAATTAGCATTAATATAAACGCGCGCGTGATCGATATAACAAAATGTACAAAAGACGTACAATTAGGAACGGATGATTCGTAGTTCGTAGTACTCTGTTCTCAGTAAGCGTGTGCGCAACCTCGTCCTTACGTATAATAACTTCCTTTCGTAATATTTTAATAGCGTATAAATGGCCCGTCGCCTTTTCTCTACAAAGAATAACCTTCCCAAATGTACCCTTCCCCAGAACTTTCAAGAATTCGAAATTTTCAAGTGTCTGAAACGAAAGATCAGAATGCACGTTATTAAACATAAAACATCTAGCAAATCGACAGCAGAACGACGCTTATTACTATTATGTACGTACTACTTTCTTTTTTCCTGTGCTTTTACTACTCGACGTTCCTTGAACACTAAACTTCGCAGATAGTTCATCGATACTTCCACCATCCACGTCCGACGACACTACTCCAACAGATCCACACGAATCTGACCTACCACCTCCTGAAGATTCCATGTCAACGTCTTCGGACGAAGACGAATGTTGCATTTGCGTAGGCTGTTGTTGAGAGTGTTTTTCACTTGCTAACCTAGCCGCTACGTACCTATAAAAGGGTAGAAAGAAGAATGAAAAGATGAGAAAGAACAGGCTATTGTACAAAACATTTTAAAGAATCTGTAGTTTTAAAAGAAAAATCTCTATATGCTTTAGTCTGAGAAAATGTCTGTCGAACCTAATTGCTGCCACCCAATCCTCCCTTTCTTGCTCCGTTTCCACATGGAACGTCCTTTCTATTACAGCCGCCCATTGCAAACCTCTTATAACAAATGTGTAAGGCTTAGGTCTATCTACAGACATAATCTGACAACCGCGAACAGTGAAGTTGTTCAATGGTTGTGCCGCGGCTGCCATTTGTTGGTCTGGCTTGGCTTTGAACCCAACCAACGTGCCGTCGTCCCTCAAGACAAAATATCTTGACCTCCAATTTTTTATATGTTCTCCTGCAAGCAACAGATGAAAAGAAAAACGCGTATAAATTTCTTAAGCTTAATTTGAAAGAGATCTGACAAACAGTATCTGTCTGGCACAACGATCAAAGCTGGCAATCAAAGTGCAAACAGATACTGTGTCCAATGGTACTCTGTTCTTTTCGTCCTTCTCTCCGAGATCTCCGTGAAAAATAGTTTCATCTTGACGTTCTGTCATTAAAAAGAGGAGCACGCAACAAAGTAGGCGGAGATCATCGCGAGAAGGTGGAAAAACTCGGTCGCTCGGACTCGGGTTCGGAGCCCCGGAACGGAGCAAACGGGCCAAACGAATGTAAATATTATGAGACTGTTCCGTAGTACCGCGTTTTTGCAGCCAGCCTTCCTTGACGACACGCTGACCACCGCCACCGGACGCTGCGACGTTCATCGCTGCGTCCCCCATAGCTCCTTCCTTAATGCGCACTTATGCACACCACGCGGCCGCTTGGTGCTTCTATCCAGCCGGGATATTCCAGGAAAATTATCGAGATACAATACCGAGGATGGCACGAGTGTACAAACTTGAGCAATCATAGATACACGTTTGGCAGGTAAACTCGGCTACACTCTGTGATCGGCGGACACACTAATGCGCACTAACTAGCATTGCCCCCACGTATTTTCGAGATGGCGCGCTGATCGATCGCGAGTAAAGAAGAATTCTCATCGGACGGTGCCCGTCTACTTTCAGTCAGTCCCAGACCATTGATACGGATATCGACATTACTCATGCCCGTCTATATCTTCTACGATCTCGGGCGCGCATGCGTACCACTCTTTGTTTATTATGATTTATTGTATATACGCCTACACGTTACGTTCGCCCATGCACACCGAAACGAGAAACAAACTGTCGCAAAATACTTTGCATTGCTTCATTGCGTTTCGATTATATTGTATTATATATTATTGTATTGTAATGTGTTACGGTTGTTGGAAACTTAATTACTTAGTTAATATTTTCGAACTATTTTGGCGTGACAACTCTTTTTTTTAATTACCGAGACAGAATTTATTAAAGAATTATCTATTTTAATAAAAGTAAATACATATGAAAATCAAAATGCATGTAGATATATATATGTATATATATATATATATATGGAGGTGTAGAGAAAACTACAGATAGCTAATCAGAAGGCGTGACGCGATTGCAGTTCACATGTAAACGAATATTTCCCGTCGATAAAGTTAATCGAACGTCTTTTCTGAATCAGCTTTCAGTGTCGCTGGAATGACAATGACTTCGTCGTGACACATGTGCTCGATTTCGACGCGTGTCATCGAAATTGTCCACCTCCCACCCTCTTGCCACCGATGATCACATCTGTCAGTAGGTTATCGGCCGTCGTTCGTGTTCGTTAGTTCTTTCTAACCTATTCGATCTTTTGCGAATTGATACAAAAGGACTCGAAGAAGCTCATAATTATTATCCTCGTAAAAATGACAATCGTTGCACGTCAGATTCCGAGCAGGATTTTGAACCTGTCTGATCGTTGAGATCAAAATTATGCGCGGTCAGTGTTTGTTTGTAGAAAGATAGTAGAATTTTGCATTGAAACATAGAATGGGTCCGCCGCCAGTGGTGACGGGGATATCTCCCAAGGAAGGACCTCCAGGTACCCGCGTGATCGTACGCGGTGAATTTTTGGGTAACAAAGCTCAAGATCTCATAGGTAAATTTCACCTCTTATGTATATCTGCATTTTTCATTGTAAAAAGAACTTCTTTATCGACGGAGAATTCTTCAATACAATTTAGGTTTGACAATATGTGGGTGCGATTGCCTTCTATCAGCAGAATGGAAATCCTCAAACAAGATCATTGCCAGATCAGGACCGTGTAAAGGTCGGGGCGATATTATAGTGACTACCCGCAGTGGAGGGCCAGGAACATCCACGGTACAGTTTCGTGGTTACCATGAAACCATCGGCCCTATGAAAGAGTCCGCGGTATGGGTGGAAGAGGCTCCTATGCAAAGCTTCGTCTGGGGGAGGAGAACTCTTTCACCGACAAATTATCAGCAAGAAGACCCTTTGGGCTTAAGCGTTGAAGGCAATGAGTACGTTTAATCAACTTCTTTGAATTCACAAAGATCCTCTTATATGTCACGCTTGTTACAGCAAGAAGTTTCCCGAGGATGAATTAATGGAACTCTTTGGAGAAGGTAGTGGGGACCTCACTAGTGAAAAATTTCATCCCGGTTGGTTTTTGTTGCAACATCATCATGCTACCACTTTCGAAGATTTGAAAGCTGGACTGGCTTATTTGAAGAGAAAAGTGAATTCTCAGAAAGAGGGTCAATTATCATTTTTAAAGGTCTTGATCTCCTTGGCTTAAGAAAAGAGAAGATTATATCTATATCTTCTTTATGTTTTCTTATTACTTCGTTCGTTTCTTTCTTCTCTTCTTTTAGGCCAATGTAGGATCTGTAATGGAACAGTTGGATACAATAATATTGTTAAAAGAGCAGTTTGAAACGGACGTAAAAACATATGGTAGTGATCCTACTGAGAAGTTGGAAAAATCTATCAGTCAGTCTATGTCAGAAGCTAACAAGTTATTTGATGATGTGCTAGCAAGAAGAGACAGAGCTGATGCAACAAGAAATGCATTGTCCGTAATGCAAAGATACAAGTTCCTTTTTTGTATGCCAATCAATATAGAAAAGAATATAAAACGTGGCAATTATGATCTTGTAATTAATGATTACGCAAGAGTAAAAAATTTATTTAAAAATACGGAAATCGATGTTTTTAAGAAAGTTTTGGATGAAATCGATAACAGAATTGTAATGTTAAAAACACATCTAAGGAACAAACTTGAAGAAATGCCTTTCAGTCTGGAGGAGCACAAGAAGATAATTAGAAACCTTGTCAATTTAGAAGCAGAAGGAGATCCAGCTTGGGATGCAATAGGTATTTCACTATAATATTGTATATTAATGTACTTACATTATATTTATAATTATCTTCTTTAGTCTCGCATTCGAATTACTTGAAAAAAAGCATTACGAATTGTATGCAAGAACATCTGGAAATAAATAATTTAAATGGAGAAGATTCAAACAAAGCAAAATCAACGCAGAACAGTAAACAATCAAAATCGAACAAAAATGATGGAACTAATATCCCTCCACAAATATCGTGCGTTGAAACAATTTGCGACATAATTGTTGAGCAATTACCAGACTTGTGGAGATTGGGTCAGAGCTACTTCACAGGACAGTTACATGTTGCAGTAGATGCAGAGAAACAAACACCTTTCAAGGTACAGCAAAATATTTACCAAATTAATTGTTAAAAAGTTCAATTTCTATTAAAAAAAAATTAATTATTTCGGTACAGAATCTGGTATTGTCAAGTATGCAACATGCGATGGAAGCCTTGAAAAATACATGTAGCAACGATTTGGATGCTGTGTGGCTTTTACATATCTTGCGTAGGATTAGACAAATGTACGCTTCGTTGATTCACTTGGATTTGCCAAGCGATGCGTTAGATATTTTCGGAAAATTCATACTCGACTTAAGGTACGAAATGTTGTTGCGATATTTTCTTGGTTTTATTGTACATAACGAATTCGAATTTTTCAAATTAGACTGCGGTGCTTTCGTACTCTGTTCAAACAAACTCAAGAGAATATAGCTACTTTATATAAAAAAGAAACTTGGCAAATTGAATATTTAAATGAGGACGGTGGCGTTACGAAAGTGGTAACAATTAAATTTAGCTTATAAATATATATACTTACTTGCGTACACACAGTATTTTATTAGATATATTCGTTTCTATCTTTATAGCCATATCTGTTTGAAGAAATGGTTATAGAAGTCGCGAAACGAGCACGAGATACAGTAGTTGCTTGTGGCCCTCGAGAGGAACCTTTGTTTGCTAATACTGCTCATCAACTTCTATACTATCGTTCTATCGAAGCATTGTTTACAACGTTCACAAGATTTTGCTTGCAACGATTGGCATTCAGCGGCTGCGACGAAGCTCTAGATGATGACGAGCCATCTGTGTCTCAATTAGTTGGCTCTCCTTCTGGATATAAGAGCAGGAGTAACAAACATCAAGGCCCAGTAAGTTTTACAGCGTACTTGCAGCGTGGTATGTTTATAGAGGAGACCGTTTATTTCAGGGAAGATAGTCTATATATTAATTGTCGTTAGAAAAAAAAAAGTACAAAAATTTGTAGCATCTTTTGAAGTCAGTGCTGCATTTTAGCATTACTTCTGAATTTTTTATCAGACGTGGGAACAATACCTCTTAATCTCATTAAGTAATATTCGTTATACACTGAACACCGTCCTACCAAGAATTGGAGAGGCATTGAAGGATCAGGGTTATCCGAGTCTGTCTAATGCGATTGGATGGAGTTCCGATTGGACGCAACTTAGTACACTGGACACGGCTGTCCTGGATGCGTATTTAGAACGACGCTGTGACCCATTGGTTGGCACAATTGAACCGAGTATGTATCTGGGCGGATTAGAATGGGATTTTGAGACTGAGCCTACTCACGTCAGGCCGTATGCACAAGAAATTCTAGCAAATTTAATTGCAGTTCACGCAGAAGTACGTATCGTTTACTTTTACATTGATGCAAGTGATTCTTAATTATTTAATGTAATTTCTATAATTACGATTTAATTCTTTCTTACAGGTGCGCCGGGTCGCACCAGCTTTATTACAACGAGTACTCTCTCACATAGTTGAGACAGTAGCGGAAGAACTTGCAAGGCTTATGTCGTGTGTTACTCAATTTGGATCGGCCGGTATTGTACAAGCACGTACAGATATTACACTCTTGCGGAGTGCCTTGCAATCTTACAGCACACCAAGAGCAAAGTAATGATCTCTGTTCTCGGTTTTTTCTAGCCAAATATGCAATAACAAATAGAAAATGTACTAATGTAATAATATATCAATTTCTGATCCACAGGGATTTCTTTGAAGAAGCATTAGATGCGATACCGAAACCAATTAACAAAGACGACTACGCGCGAATCGACATGTTGTTTGTAAAAGTAAAAACGTCTATGCATTTGCAACTA
The DNA here is from genome assembly GCF_011392965.1 of Frieseomelitta varia. Lineage (NCBI taxonomy): Eukaryota > Metazoa > Arthropoda > Insecta > Hymenoptera > Apidae > Frieseomelitta > Frieseomelitta varia. The sequence goes on from NW_025110260.1 coordinate 46,377, forward strand.
TCGTGTCTTGCCAATGATGCAACAAATAATACTCCTATCAATACATTGATTGCCGATCCTAATCGCGTCACTACTGTATAGCTTTAGTAGCAATTTAAGAATCTGAGTAAGTATTTATTGTATTTGTCATTATTATTCTCTAGATATTATTATATAATGCTAATACCCTTTATTTCAGTTTACACGTACACCGCTATTAATGTGAATGAACGATACAAATTTCACCTTAAAAATTGTTAAGTTACACGTGATAAGAGAGAAAATAAAAATTGTAATCTTTTCAATCATGTTTCTTCACCAACTGCAAAACACCAGTATCTGCGGTTAATAGCACAGTATCTCCTAGAAATGTACATATATCTCTTAGCATTTGTCTTTTCTTTCTCTTGAAAAACAACGATATATTACCTGTTTCAAACATTTGTGTAGCTTTCTTAGCTCCAATTATGCATGGAAGACCATATTCTCTAGCTATTACAGCTCCATGACTAATAAGTCCTCCCAGCTCCGTAACTATACCGCTGAGTAATGGGAAGTATGGACTCCAGGCAATATCAGTAGCGTGAGTAATTAAAATATCACCTTGTTTTAACGAGTGTATTTCTGATAAATCCGTGATTACGCACGCTCTATTCAGAACAGAGCCCCCACACACTGGCGTTCCTTGAATTTTTTCAGATTTTTCATCTACTGCTATATCTACGTCGTTCTGTACAAACATGATTTTATCACTTTTACAGATAAACAGTATTCGTATACAAAAAAAAAAAAAAAAAAAAAAAAAAAATGTATACCTTCGCAGGGGTCGGCAAACCAGTATTAATTTCTGGATACTCCAGTTTTTTTAACTGAGGAAAGATTCTTTTCCTACGAGAAGCTCTAAAAAATTGTGTAATACATATATCAGTACGGTAATTGATATAAAGGAAACAGACAATTTTAATGATTTTGTTACTTTTGTACTAATGCTGTATCATGATCAGTCAACAGTTTTCCTATTTCTTCCTGTGTTAAAAAGAATATTAAGTCTTCGCTGGGTAGATATCCCTCTAAAACCATCAGTTTTCCTAGTCTTCTGTAAGCTAGTCTAAATATATGTATAACATACACAAATATCGACTTTGTCAATTCTCGACGAACAACAGCTTTTCTAGATAGGGGTACAACCTTCTTCAAAATCCATTTAGTAAATCTTTTCTTTGGTGTTTTCAATTGCGCTACTGTTTCTTCCACGTTGAGTGATTTATTTGAATTGTTCGATTTCGGAGCCACCATCATTATCTAGTAAAATAATTTGTCTTGTATATATTAATATATAATGTCTTTTATATAATATCAATATATTAATATATAATATCAATATAATATAATATCTTTTATAATTAATATATAATATATAATATTCGTTATGCAATAATTCAATTTACCTGAAGCGTACTAATAAGATCATGGGGTCTAAGAGACCATGGCTCTGATATAAAATCCATTTCTTGAATACATCTATGTCCGTGCTCTTTAAGAAGAACGTCCAGTTCCTTTGCAGCTTGTGGACAATTAACTTTTAACCAATCGATACCTTTAGTTGGATCAACTTCTCTAAACTCTTCATCTTTTTCATTTCTTTTAATATAAAGCACTATTTTTTTAAGCCTTGTTACCACATCACCACTAACAATGTCGCTGCAAGAACCTAATAAAATTGCAATATCTGAGAAGTGCTCTTGCACGATATCTTCATAGCCATTTGTTAGTAATCCCATTGCTAACATTTGATAAATGATACTGACTCTTGTTGCATACATATGACATACCCCTGCCTAAAAGTTTTGAGGAATTAAATAATTTAGTGTTAATTTAATTTTTTCAGTATCTGAACATACCTTTGACACTACATCTTTACGTTGGTTAATTTTATTGTATAAACTATAAGCAGTATGATAATCGTCTATATTTAAATTCAAGTCCTGGCGAATCTTCTTTGCAGTTTTTTCTATTTTACCATTATTTATTGTACTTAGTACCATTTTGTACAGCAACAAAATTCGATCTAAACGAGTAGATTCGCCGTTTCTTTCACGAGCAACTTCCATTATTTCTGGAGTTATTATAACATGTCCGCAAATACCAATATCCGAGACTTTGTTAAGAAGTGTTACAGTTTTGCTAGGTTGTCGTAAAAACGTCTATATAATAGTAAATGTTCCTTAGTTTAGACAGTATATTTATAGTATATTTTTTAATTAAATTCATAATACTACTTACATTATAATAGTTTAAGCAAGTTCTCATACCAACGATATGAAAGAAAATATTATCTGTACCCTGATATATACACGTTAAATGGTTCAATATTTTTATAGTCATAGAAATTGCCAAAGGTGACAACGGATATGGAAATACTTCGCCCACGTTAGCAAATGTGAACATGTCAATATCGCTAGGAACGCCTGAATCCAACTCGTGTGTCAATTCAAAATCTGTCCACGTATATAAAGTAGTAATAGGTCGAGCTTGAAGCAAATAAATATTTTCATTGACCACTGCCCATTCTATGTCTCTGGCACTACCGAACAACATTTCTAAATCCATTCCTGTAGCAGCTAGTCGCAGAGCGATTTGTTCTGACAAGCAAACTGTTTTATTTTCTTGCTCATTGAGTTCAATCGTAACAACTCCATTATCACTTGATAGTATCTTTTGTTGTTTATTCCCCGCTAATGAACTTTTCACAGTTAATTTACCATCCCAACTTTTGTGAACAATTATCGTGTCTGGTTCAACTGTTGCTGAAACAACAGACTAAATGGATAGAAAATTTATTAGTTGACGTTGTTCTTTTAAAATTATTTTTACGATTTATGATTGCACGATAGTTTAATTATACCTCTCCTAATCCGTAATTAGCCGTAATAAGAATATTCGATGGATCTCCAGTAGTTGGATGCCTGGTGAACATGACACCAGCAGCATCAGCGTTCACCATTCTTTGTACACATACTCCCATAGATGTTTTTACAAACATACCATGTTGTTTTCTAATATATAAATTATCTAGTATTAGTAGTGCAAATATTATGGAAGCTGACTGAACATTATTATGTACCTGTATTTAACACTTTGATATGAAAACAAACTTGCCCAACATTTGGCTACACTCTTGACAATATTATCTTCACCTTGGATACTCAAATAGGTTGAATTTTGACCGGCTGCTGAAGTTTCCTCACTATCTTCACCTACAGCACTAGATCTTATTGCATATCTAGATGGTTTATCACTACTGTTTTCTGACTCTAAGCTTTCTATTGCTTTTAAAATTGAATCTTTCACTTCGTCAACGACAGGAGTCGACTCGATAATACGCATAGCTCTAAAAATAATGAATATTCATTAGGAACAAGATACTTAATATTCTATAATTGTATTAATGAAATTTACTCGTTGCAATATTTTTGAAGATCACCATCTTTCTTCCCAACACTGACATTCTCGATATCGTTAATTACTTTTTGCAATTCTTTGTGTGTACGTAATTGCAACTCGAGAGCGAAAACAGTCACGCAAAATCCTCTTGGTACAACAAACTGCAGAAATAGTATATTACAACATCTCGGGAATGAAAGAGTGAAACAGTAAAATTTATAACACGGCCCACCTCTGCATCCTTAACGGAAGTTAACATTGCGAGAGAATATCCTTTCCCACCGACAATATTTTCATTTTGACATTTTCTATCATTGAAATATATAACGTAATCGTTTTTTTGCACTGCACTACTAAGTTGCTTCAACAATTGTAGAGGTACAATTGTTTTTCCTTTATGTGGTCCATTATAAAGAGACCACAATTGCAGTAATCCAACACCTGTTTTCCCATTCATTTCCAAATTCACGGTGACAATTTTGTTTAATGAGTTCCACGGTTGACCGTAGTATAGTGTTATTGTTTTACTAGGCTTTATGATAATATCGTATCTTTTATTTTCGGCTGAAATTAAACATGCAATATTAATCGTTTGTAAGTTTTACAACATGAATATTTTACATCAATTCCAATTTACCTATAAACCACGTTTTATATTCTAAATTATTATTAAGTTTTCCTTGTTTAAAGTCTGATAATTTGAGTCCTATTTTGCTAATTTCACATTGACTTTCATTACTAGTTCTGTATTGACCAAGTTGTATTCTGAAATTATAATTTTTCATTCAAAATAATTTGATCGCAATTTAAATTTAATCGCAATACATTATTCAACTTACTGTGGAAAACTATGTTTTGTACTGCTCATATTAAGATAGTACATGGCACCATGCAACATTATTCCAAATAAAGTAACTGATTCGTAAAACTCATAAGATTCGTGTTTTCCCCAACGATGTTGATGAAGTCCGCGCAAATACAGCGAAGAAATAGATCCATCTTTATAAGTTACTTGGCCTAACATAGATCCCCATTGATCGAAACCTTTATATTCTAATAACTTTCTGTAAAAGTGATAATTGCATTATTTACGCAAATGAAATAGTAACGATAGTATTTTAATAATTATTAAATACATTTTATTTATCCATTGATGACTCTTCCAAGGATCACAGGCTAACGCTTCAGCATGTAATTTTGAACTCCAATCTTCTGGCCATTTCAATGATCGGGTATATGCAATAAATCTAATATTTAAAAAATTATTAATGCAGGCTTTAACTGATGGAATTAAATATTAATTAATTAGAAGTACTTATTACATGAAATTGAAGCGAACATGTTCAACATTATCGTCGTTACATTCATCACCTTGAGTTAAGTTCCTAAGCATTCCATTGTAAATTATTCTCCAGCGTTGTTGGAAGTCTAAAAATTCAATTCTAAGGCCACCTGCTGTCCATTCGTGAGTTAAACTACTTGTCAAAGTAGTCTCGGGATATTCTGTGGAATCATTGTATACTTTTATTTAAAAGTTTTAGCTAAGTTATGCTTTAGTTAAAAATAAAACTCATAAACATTTTTATACCAGGCAAAACATATAGTCGACCATCAGATGTAGCAAGTTGCAATGATATTTCTGCTATTTTAAACGCTCTGCGAGTGAATTTAATTGTAAGAGAATTTCCTTTTTGATCTGTACCGTAAAAAAATACACTATTGGCACTCTATATGCAAATAAAAATCGTGATTAATAAAATTAATATTTTTTAACTTTATAAAAAAGTCAAATACTTACATCTTTATCTTTGATTTTTGATTCTGCTAGATGACGTTTTTCTTCATTACGTAAATGTGAAACATTCTTTTCTCTTCTCTTCATCCAATTAATACAATACTCTGCCCACAAATATTTTAATAAAAAATAAATATCTAAAAGTAAATTTTTATTAATGTACATATAGTTATTTTATTTACATGAAATAAAAGATACTTACGTGGGATGTTTTGTTTCAAATCTAGACATGATGAATTGTATTTCTTAACTGTTTTGCTAATCCAAATATATAGCCATAATGGTAAAAAAATGGAACATAGAATTTGAATAACAAATAAAACACTTATCATTGTTAAAATACTTTGTTTTACATAAATTGTCAATGAAAATAATTCCGCCGTTAAAATAAGTAAACGTTAAGTAGGATAAAGTTTATCTTTCTTTATTTCATCTTATCGCAAGTTTTTATCTTGATTAATTATTATTCTTTATCATTGATTAATAGATAAACACTAAATTTGAATCTGACATAACTTTAATATAAATATCTTTCGTATAGACATGAAACCTTCTTCCTCGACGATTTAAATGACATTTCAACCAACCGTGAAACGTTTAAACGAAGTAAATATGAAACGTGTCTGATGACCACACTGATGTATATGTATATATACATGTATGTACGCATGTGATAATGTTAATTTATCGTCTATATATCTAAGTGACACAGTAGTCGTCAATCAAAATTGACCTTGACAAATAATTGCATGACACTATTGATGTGTGATGTTGAATCCACGATCAGTTAAAAGACTTGTTTTCAAATGCAGATATTTTTTTATATGTTTCAATGTTAATATCACAGTATATGATAATAGGTGTTGAAAGAATAAATAAAAATTAATACATCTAATCCAGATGACTAATGTTAAATTTGATAAATTCTTATTTACGTATTAAACAGTCCTTATTTGGACTATCTACTTGTCTTGATTAGATTACAAAATTAATGTGTTGCATCATACAATGACAAAACATTTACAAAATATTTCTAAATCGATACGTACATTCTAAAATTTATAAAGTTTCATAGTAAGAATTACACTATTATATTCAAAATATACTTTTCAATAAGGTACAAAATAAAATAAATATTTAATTATATCTTCATCATAATTATTCATTATATTTTCATACCTTAACAATGTCGTTATATTTCTAATATATCACAATGAAAAATATTTATGCATCAGTTGCTTTTAGAAATGTAAATATATACATATAATTACTTTTAAAATAATATGACAGCCATAATATCTAGGCGTCAATATATTTTTATTTAATGATGATTGATCATTAATGAAACATCAGTCAATGTCATAGTGACATATATACCATAAAATATTTAAAAAGATTGAAAAACAAAAAGATAAAAATTGAATAAATTCACTTTAATTCGCCTTTTTATTTGAATGTGAAATTGATTCCTCGCCAATATCGTCAATGTCTGGACGAGATTTATCTACTGGATATAGCCTATAAATAACAATATTTATATGACATTAACAACATTAAATATGTGAAATTCAATGAAAATTCATTACTCACCATCGTTGATATAAATAAATAAGAAATACTGCATCGTCTCTGAAACATGCTATCCTATGTGCGGTTGGCGTAGAGATAATAAATGCGAAGATATCGTCTATAAATGTATTGAATGCTTTGTACATGAACGTTCTCCATGGTAGGTGTGCCACAGACTTCAACTTGTAATTCACAAAAAGTTGGGGAAGCATAAACAGAAATCCAAAGGCATAAACTCCGTTTACTAATGAACTTATACTCCATGAATACCAGCTGAAATTTGAAACGTCATTTACATAGCAATTTACATAAACTGCAGATAAATTTCAATACATTACCTTTTATGTGGTTGATAAAATAATGAATAAATTGCACCACCGATAACAAGAGGGTATAACAAATAACTTAAATAACGCATACTCTCTGCATCGAATTTTCTTGTTCTAACTTCAGCTCTATTATGGTTATTATTATTTATAATTCTGAGTTTAAACACTTTCTTCAATTTCCACATCTGTTCAAATGAGAGAGAGAAACAAACAAATAAAAGAATCTATATAAAATGCTAACAGATAATAGAATATTGATTTTAGCATTACCTCGATCACAGATGCAATTCCAGTGGGAACTAGAACAAGCGAGGATGAACCTTCGTCTAGCAGGTAAAGAAATATAATAGTTTGACTAAATGATCGCCATACGACAGTCCATTTACTGAGTCCTACGAGGTTGTTTTTATTTTTCCAATAATTCACGTCGTTTTTAAAAGCAAGGAAGTCGAATAACAACTACGGAAATATAAAATTGAACTTTAAACCGAAATTACATTTTAAATTATATTATAATCACTAAATCAGTTTACACACGTGAATAGCTGCAATAAAGAAAGTCCCTCCTAAGATGTATACATTAGTGTCCGCAAAGATTCCTTTCGCCTCGTCTATATCTTTATCAGAAAATCCAAGTTCTTTCAAATTCTTCATGGCAGCTTCTAGGTGCAACAGTAATCTCAACTTTCCAATAGAGATCGGAGAGTATTGGAATGTGATATTAATTGTATCATTTTGTGGCATGAGTCTCACCAAATCTCGCTGTTTGGTTTGCAAAAAGTCGTAATTGATTATAGGTAAAAATATTTTGCCCTGTACAAGTCTAAAACAATGAAAACTCCTGTTAATATAGTTGCTTGTGGATTATTGTTGCACAATGTATAAATAATATTATAATGTACTTCAAGTGATTTGAAAGTTCCGTGGGTATGTTAGACAGAGGTAGCTTCACATTGTCGGTCATCATTGTAAGCGTGATACAGCTTTTAATATGCGTTACTCGATTTGCATGATTTTGTTTCTCCTTGGGATTCAAACTCTTTTCGCCCAATAGATTAAAGGCTTCTGCTTCGGGGAACGCATACTCTGTCATTTTAATGACAATGTAAGATACGTATGGATCCTGCAATAGTTACATTATTGATCATTGCACGCAAAGAACATAAATTTACAGATGTGAATTATATCATCTTCCGTACTCTCTGCATACTGATGATACTTCTTCCATAATTTTTATATGGGTATGTTGGTGCAACAATGATGTGAAAAAACAACGTTCCATTATTCTTTGTTATATCTGGGACATTCAAGGTTAATTGTCTGAAAGAAAAGTATAATACACAAGTAGGTATGTAAAGTTTAAATGTTCATTAAAAAATCATGCAAATTCATATTGCAATGGAACAAAATTACATGCATTTGTAATGAATTAAAATCCAAGCAAGGCATTTGTTTTGTCCAAAGGATGCTTCTGAATCAAGTTCTTATATATTTTATGTACTTCTTTTTTACATTACATGCGTAACATAAAAAAACAGGTTTTGTTGTTCTAAATTTCCCAAGAAATCAAAAAACGCAGCCTATTTGTAGTGTATACTCACCGACTACTCGCGTGAGTGTAATTGAAGTCTTTGGTAGCGTATACAAAATCGAGCAGTTGTTCGGTAGGATACTTATGGATGGAACTGTAAATCTGCAACTGCAGTTGTTGTCCCTTACTTAGGTACGACGTCAGACATTGTTTGCCTTCTTTGCAAACCGGTGTTTTGAACAACAAACACAAATTATAAATCGAGTAAATAATGTAGACTAAGAACAATTTTGTCAGTATAAATGTGAGGGATGGCCACTGCATTTTTACGAACTCCTGTCTAAAACGTCTTTGACATTATCGGCTCACAACTGTACGATACTGCGTGCCATACGCGCTGCAGATATATACTTTTCTGTTATTTCGTTTTTACAGTGATAGTATATTTCGAACGTTCAAGGTCATTAACACACCACATAATATTATTGATATATTATTGGATCAAAGATGTAACCGACATAATTTAAAGAAGAAATTATAACCGTGACCATGATCATCGTCAGTGCCAATGTGGTGTGTTTATCGTGAAAATGTGGCGTTAATGAGGTTAACAATGCCCTCTGTGACGGTGCAACGAACCCATGATCGGTAAGACAGCCCTCTTTCCATGGTAAATCGTCTGTGTAGCTTCTATACTACAAGTGTGCGGCGCGCACTTCCTTTTTACCGAGTGAACCAGCGGCTGAAAAAAAAACGGCGACAAAAGTAAGAAAGATTCAATTTTGAAATTAATTGGAGAAGCAAACGCTTGAATAAAATAATATTTGTTGTGTCGCTAGTTAATTACCATAGTATAGTTAATTAAAAAGAGCACACCTTTACCACAGACGAGATATATTTTTTCCAACTTTTAAATAACTTAATACTTCATAATTAACATGTAGTATAGAAATGTATTAGCTTTTAAATCAAATTTGATTCCTCACTTGACACTTCAAATTGCGAGACAGAAAATCATTACACGTCCAGTACTTCGTCTGTGACGTTCTCTGTTTCGTTGATAACTGTAGTATTTCGTTTGTGCTCTCAACTTTACCGACTTCGATGTTCACTAATATTTATGTTAGTCACTAAAGAAACATTCTACATAGACGAGTCAATGACTTGCTGCATGATGTAAGAATAAATATTTTTAAACGAAATAAACTCAAGATTGTTAAAGTGGAAACTTCATTCTTTAAAATAAAATCAAGTTAAGTATTCTACAATGTTTTTTCACGAAATTATAACAGTTTAAAGTACTGACAATTTTTTATTTAGTATATGAATATTTTCTTATTTAAGAATTTCTTATGAATTTTGTGTATTTGATTTAGAGCAGAATTTTTTATTTTTTATTCCCAGTTAACATTTCGTGTGAAATTGTGTATTGGATTTAAATTAAAGATTACAGCGCCAACGGTGAAATATGGAATACACTTCCTACGAACGTATCGATATTTCTCACGATCGATTTTTGAAGGGGAATAATGGCGGACGGAAGCATATCCTATCTGTAAAGAAGAAAGTATTATTCATAAAATTAATTCAGAAGGAAGTATCGTTCAGAATACTATTTTTTAGATAAAAATTTAAATCAATAGTTGTTAAATTTGTGTTTGTATTCTGAATTTTTTTTAGAAAAAAAACGTGCATTTTTGGATTCAATTTAAGGTAAGATTTAACCAAATAATTATTACGTATAAATTTTCAACAATTGAAAAAATAATACCATCTAAATATTTAAATAGAATATACTATAATAAAAATTATTTATAATTTTATACCAAAATTTAATTTCAATTCTAATCAGTATAAATATTGTAACCTTGCAATTGACTAACTCATTGTTATATACACGTATTTTACCACATATATGTTTTTACACAGACATTTATATTATAACATTTTTTACCTATTTATTGATTCTTTAACTTCATACTGCGTAGTTCTTAACAATTCTAATATTAAATTCAACAATAATTTATTAGGAATGTACGTATTTAATAGTTAAAATAATAATTTTACTATGTAATATAATAAAATTTCTCATGTTTCAGTTTAAAGTATTGACAAGGTTCCATCAGGTGTGTCAATATTTTCCTTCTTTTTTAAGAATTTCTCATGAATTTTGTGCATTTGATTTAAACCAGAATTTTTTATTTTTTATTCCGTTATTACTTCGTGCGATTACAGCGCCTCAACGGTGAAACATGCAATATACTTCCTACGATTCTCGAAATAATCGATATTAAAGCACAATCGATTTTAAAGGGCCAAGAATGGCGGAAGGAAGCATACCTCGTCTCTAAAGAAGATATTATTCAGAAAAATCATCCATAAAGAAGTATCATAAATTCTCAGGTAAAAATTAAAATCAATAGCTGTTAGATTTGTATTTGTGTTGTGAATTTTATTATGATGTATATAATAATAATAATAATATATATATATATATATATATATATATATATATATATATATATATATATATATATATATATATATATATGTATGTATGTATGTATAATATTTATAACAATATATATTATATATTGTGAAATTATAATTTTTGGTAATTAATCGAGAAAAAGTATATAATTTTTAGTTCTCAAGTAAAAAGTAACTAATTTTTAGTTCTCTTTAACCAAATAAATACATATAATTTTCAACAATTAAAGAAATAACATTGCATTTACAATATTACATTTTACATATTACATTTACAACATTTAAACAGAATATGCTATGCTAAATGTCATTTAAATTTTGTTTCAATTCTAAGCAGTAGAAATATTGTAACCTTATAATTGACTAACTCATTGCTATATGTACATATATACACGTATTTTATTATATGCTTTTATACATACACTTCTGTTATAACATTTTTTACTTATTTATTGATTTTTTAACTTCATACTGCATAATTCTTAATAATTCTAATACTAAATTCAACAATAATTTATTAAGAACGTACGTGTTTCATAGTTAAAACAATAATTTTGCTGCGTAATATAATAAAACTTTTCAATTCTCAAAGTAAGGCGTAGAAGTAAGGCCTTGAAGCTCGAAATTCAAAACAACATGAGCACAATGTTTATGTGCGCCTTAGTTGTTGTGCCTGTCCGTTCAAGTTCACCCCAGCCCCTACTACTTTCTCATTTGCTGGACGAGACATATCGCGGAGAGTCATTCGACTGTCGAATTTCGTGACAATAATATGCGTTACGTCGCATTAGGTTCGTAACGTTTTCTAACCTGTCGGTGGCGTTTCTTCGATGGCGTCGCTTCTTCGACACTCTTTTACTTCCATTTATACCTGATTAATAGTATTATTTAATTAACACGGGTGTGTTTGACGATTAATTGAGCATTACGGTATCGAAATCGTGTAGTGTTTTGAAGTTTTTCGTTCAGATTTTTCTTCAATCGTCGTTCGTTTGTACGGTTACCGGTACTATCTTGTCTCACCTTTTTAATAGAATTTGAAGTTGATTATCGTTTTACTTTTACATATGTGTCTTCATTTAACATATTTGTTCTAACTTTTGGTTTCTTTTTGTACAGGTTATTCCTTGTTTGCAAAGATAGCATAAAACACATAGACGCCACGATTCCGATGAACTTTCACGGTAATCTGACAATATTTTATTCACTTTGGGTAACATTTGGTATACAATTCATATACATTTGAGATACGATTTACAGTATGTAATTTCGTAATTTATTTGGAATACTAAGATGAAGATAGAAAAGATTAAATCAATTAATATTTTATTTCGATATATACGAACTTGACATGGTATACGTATATTGTCAAGTGGATGTATATTCTTAGATATGTTTGCACTTTACTATACTATATGTACTTTATTATACTTTCTTGTTTTACTTTTTTCAAATGCTGACTTGCAATTGAAATAATTCAAAGCAAGATTTTACACACGTTTTTCGTGGTATTGTTTCTTAAGTATATTTGACTTAGAAATTTTGATTTGTGCAAATATTTTCGAATATTTATAACACGTGACGTGGTATGTTACTAATGTGTATACTTCCTACTCTAACGACGAACATTCAGAATATAATAATCGTCTTTCATTTACAGTATCCAATATTGAGAAATACTTTATAATTTACAACTAATATTGTTAATACATACTCAAATTTCTTTATAATCATGTTTTAGAAAAATAGTAGTATTTTCTAAATAAACGTATCCTTTGCCCTTCCCCTACTAATCAGTATTATTTTCAGAAAATTTTTATGATCGCGTGCAATGCGATCGGTAGAGTCAGTGTTTGTTGCGCAATATTTTAATATTTTTCTGAGCAAAGTGGCTTTTAAATATAATTATTAATTCATTTAAATCATAATTCGTGAAGTTAGAGTCAGTGAGTCCGCCGACTGTTACTTAAACGCGCGCATTGGTAGTCTTTTATTTTTTTTTCTTTTTTTTATTTTTTCTTGTTCAATATTCGTTTTCGGTATTAGAGTCAGTGCTCAAGAGGATAAGGCCTCTCCAGGAGATCAAGATCGTAAGTAGTTTTATATACACTTCAATTCATTCAATTTTTTTAAGTTTGACAACAAAGTATAATGTTTGACGTTTTGTTACAGACGCTTCACATCAGCAACAATTTTTTTGTATTTTTGAGGGAAAATACAACAGTGGCTCTAAGCCAAAAATGTAAGAATCTCTCATTATCTCCAACTTCAAATGTTTCTTTGCTTTCAAACATAAAGTCTAATGTTTAGTGTTTTGTTACAGATTTTCTACAATCTCCACTTCCCCTAATCTTTTAAGGATCTTATGATGCCTCAGAAGCTAAAAATGTAAGTATTTTAGCATGTTGTCTTTGAATTCTATTCTCTATAATACTCTTTCTGTTGAAGTCGAATGTAAAGTTATAATTATAAAATAAAAATACTTAAAATTATTAGTCCCAATTCTTATCACTATTAAAATTTAAATTCTCACAAATGCAATTGCATTCTTTAAAAACGAAATGTTTTTTAAGAAATTTTTCACGACGTTCACTTTTATCATGGGATTTTCAGTGAAATCTACTTGATGAGCATCCTCACGATAACGTTTCCTGATCCAGTGCAGCATTGATGATAGCGTTCTTCACATCTGTCCTGTGAGTCGCATGCATTTATGTTCCTCCGGTCATTCAGTCATGTCGTAGGATGAAAGGTCCGAATCGGCACGGGTGACTGGTTGTATACGTAGAATTTTTGATGAGCATAGTGACCGCGGGTATTTTTTGTACCCGTGAGTAGTAACATTTTCTTCAAGTTTTTTATGTATTAGATCAGGATAGGGCTTCTTGCATATCGCGATTTTAACAATTAAAATATATACATTTATAGTAATTATTTATAAAGTCAAAATATATTTAATATAATTGTTTGCAAAAGTAAAATATCCATGAATATTCATACGAATAAATAAATTATAAATATTTATGAATAATTATTATTAAAACGATTTCGTTTGAGCATTTCATAGCAGAGAAGACTGATACCATCCGACTTCGTTGCTGTGAAAGATGCAGTTATTGTGTATTGATACTGGTGATATGTTTTATTATTATAATTAATAATTTTCAATTTCACCTTCCTTTTTATGATGGTATTAAACGATTTAATTAACCGAGTTTTATAATTATGAACTTCGGTAGAATGCGAAATATAACAGATTAGAAAAAATATGTGAAATTTTATGTGCAAGAAGATACTTCGCGACAGGCAGATTTTTGAATCAAAGCAACAAGTTTGAACGCTGCTTTCGTATTCTCGAAAATGTGCTTTGATGAAGAAGTCGCCTGAGATTGTTTTTATTAATGTTTAATTTGAAGTCGATTTAGTTTGATTTTGATTGTTTCAGTCTTACATTGTTAGATTGTTCAAAATATCTGTTTTAACAGAATCAAGTCTTGTTCATTGTCTTTATTCTCTTGAAATTTTAATAATTTCTGAAAGAATAGAATCATTACAGTTTAAAATAAAATAATGCAATAGTCCGTTAGAAACAAATTACATAAACTAATCACTTTCTTTAGTTCAGGATTTTCAGGTTTAACTCTTTCCGTGTTCATTGTCAGGATCTCACTCACGTGCCCAGGTGCTACTTGGGTGGATGAAAGATGTTGGGCACGATGATCATAGTTTTGTAATTTTATAAAAAATTTCTCAGCGACTGGCAATGTGTTAGCGTATCGTGCACGACGTATTTCCCGCATATGTATGTGTGGTTAGGATGTGGCATTGCGTCGTTTTTATTGTTCCATTCATTATAAATTGCAATACTTGAAATATTTATGCTCTAATTTAAAGAATTATGAATTTATTATCATAATACCTATAATTACACTATTATTATAACTGTACTATCAATAATGATTCCAAGTCAACTTACATTTCTATAGAAATTATATGTATTTTTTTTTCTTCAGTTATTAATATTACCCGTAAATATAAACGTGTTTTAGTCACGTGTTTTACGCAATGGTCGTTAGCCAGTGTCGGTCGATTTCAGGAAAATGGTACGTAAATTAGAGTGTGAAAGTTGTGTGTGTTAAGCTCGGGTGTCGGAGGCGTCCCGGGACGTCCTCTCTAGTTTAGGTCTCTGCGCCCCGAGTGGTATGCGTGAGAACCGTGGAGCGAGTGTGTTGGTGTGTTGCTGTTTTGCCATTTTTTAAATATAGGTCGACCGGTTAGGATAGGTAGCTTACTTTCTGGTATGCGTGTGTTTAATTATAAGTAGGTAGGGCCGGACAGGTTGGCACAGTCTCTGATCGCGTGTCCCCTTTTCGTCCAACCTGTTTCAGGAAATCTAATTTGAAAAATCGATAGTGAAATTTGTACAAATGGAGCATGTCACTTGTCTCTGGTTTTACTCTTCGATTTTTCGAATTTAGCTATCGCGGTCGCGCGTATGTCCCGAAACGGAACGTTTATGTAGGTATTGCTCGAGCACGCACGTGCGAACGGACAACGATCACTATGATCGATGGTCGTCCATGTGTATTGGGATCAGCTTTCGCGGTTTCATCTTTTCATTTCACCTTTGTTGGTTTGTTTTGGTTTGCGATTAGAAAGAAGAAAAGACTCGAGCTAAATGTAAGTTTCAGCGGACATTGCGCTCGAAGAAAGAAGAGGCCCGGCAAACTGCCACGAAGAAGGTCACAATAAATGGCTTCTCATTTTCTCGGTCATTTAAACGACTCCAGAATATGGGAGGTCATTCTTGTTACTATTTCGTCACTATGCTCTTTTAGTATCTGTAGTTTTATTTCTTTTTTTTTTTTTTCTTCTCCATCATCGTTCATCTTCGTTCTGGGCAAATTACGGTTTTTCTTATTAGTGTCGCGAGAGATCGATTACTTATTACTTTAAATCAGAGTCGCGTAAAAAGTGACAATCGTGTTTGGTTCAGAGTTGCGAATTACGATACCGCGATCTTTAACAATTTTTGAAGTTATCTTATACATACAGTAAAATTTATCTTGCTATTGTTTTAAATTAAATTATAAAGTCGCTGCTTGTAATTAATTTTAGACCGTGTTAGAATATTTGAAGTAACTTTTTCGTTCATACAGTAGCTTTTGTTACTGTTAATAATAATTTTCATTCAGTTTGGTTTTAGAGTTAGTGTTGCGAGATTATTTCATCGCGATTTCCAATTATTTTTTCTCTTGTTAATAAATGATCGCGTTTTTTAAAGTAGCGTTTACAAAATGCCCAAATTCCTCCACTGGATTCGTGAAAGTTGGATCACTTGATGCAGCTGCAAGAGCTGTACAGTGATCATTCATCAGTAACTTATAGCATGGTTGTACTCGACACGTATTTCTGAAGACGAGTGGCTATTGTTTTAAATTTTCTGTGTCAGTAGCCCTTCTGGTTAGGTTTTCTTTTCCAGCACCCCTCGTCACTCTACTCTATCAATGATTGTATCTCAAGTGTAGCTCATCTTTAATCAAAGATTATGATTACAAATTAAAGAAATTCGAATTTTCAAATTCAAATTTAGTTTCAATTCGAACCGCCTGTTGTAGCGTTGCAATCCATTTTGTGTAGTCGGTAACGTTGGAACTGATAGAAATTTATTCTTCCGTGGACAATGCAGAAACCTGCAATCGCGCAGTTGTGCATTGCGACGAGCGATGCACAGGTGTCGCCCGAATGCGTCGGCAGCTCATTTCCTATGAATTTTATCTTTTAGAATGCCGTGTGCGGTAGGACGCAACTTATAGTTGCATTATTATTGCTATTTGGTTGTACCATGACCTCCTTTTACATGGCGCATATGCAGTTGTACTAACCGAGTGTGAAAACATCGCCTCGATAAACCGAACGACCGATGATTTATAATCCGAGTTGGATCGGCCGTAAAAGAAATTTCAAAACCGTTTCGACATTTCGCGAAACTATCGTACCGATCCGCACGTTTCGTTTGTTTGCGCAACATCAATTAGAGAGGGAAACATGTCCAAAACATGTTTCACGCGCTCGTCGGTTCTGTTTTACCGGAGTAAAACGACATCGTTCTCGTTGAAATGGTATTTTTCTGAAATGCCTCCAGTCACTTGGGCACCACTCGCAGTGGTGGCAGAATCGGCGGGCATTGTTTCTCTCTTGCGAGCGCAAACGGACGGGCGGTATCGCTGTGTTTTCTGTAACACTCGATACGCGTCTCAAATGGCGTCGCGTAGGACACACAGGCGCAAAAGGGGAGCGTGAATTTTCGCCGGTATAATGTGTAGGTGCATGAATTTGACGCGCGCGGCGCACATACGACAGCCGTGCACATGAATCGACGACGGACGGACATTGGAATGATTTCTCGCGCCACGTGTGTGCGATGATACAGGCACGTATTTGGTGTGCGTGCGTGCGTGCGTGCACTCTCTCCACGTGGTTGTGCGTCGCGCGCACACACACACGCACACACGGTACACGTACACAGAAGCGACGAAGACGCGTGCAGGACACACCAATATACGTATGCTGAAATGTAGGCGTGTGTCTCTCCCACTCTCCGCATTATATACGAACGTCTAGCAGCTCGTCACGTGTACGTGTCAAAATCAATATTTGGCGTTACTAGGTTATGATAACACTGCATCGTGCCGACGATGGTCGTGTGTCTTACGTAGTTGCACGTCGGGATAGATATTCGTGCAATCTTCAAATCCACTCTGCAAAGTAGTCCTCGAGATACAGTCGCAGCCGTAATTAACGAAACGATTTCGCGGGATACACACGTGTTTTAATCCTGTTCCTTGATCCAATTGTTCCTCTTATGTTTCTCTCGACGTGTCGCAAAGCTCTTTGTTTTTCTTTTGACGTCGTCTTTGAAGGGGAAAGAATTTTTTAGTATTGAATTGCTCGAAAATACGTTATTTATAAATCGCGTGAAAACGCATTTATACGGTTTATGAATAAGAGTAGACAAGCTTTTAATCAAAATCGAGATAAAACAGGTGGGAAATTCTATTTCCCGCTGAATCGAAAGCAATTGTCTTTGAATAGTAGAGAGTCAAGAGAAATTGAAGAGTGTCTTTGTAGAAGATACGCGGATACTTATCGTAGACATTGTGATAAAGAGAAACGACGATTGAGGTAATAGAGAGAATTGTTACATCTATCTTTGCTAGATTTTGAGAAAGGATCGCGATAGTTCACGATACGAGATAAAATAAAATAGGAACGTGATGAATGAATGCGTGAACAGCGAACAATTTGGATGGGACCAACGGTTCCTTGTCGAGCCAAATTAACATCCTGAATGGTGGATGGAATTAAGGGAAGGCGATACGATGGGGGATCGATATCGCCGCGAACACCGTGGAAAAACAAACGAATCCAAGAGGGCTCGCATAAATTGCAGGGAAACGTACTCTAACAAGCAATGAATTTTAATACAGGTAATTATCGCCGTAATTTGATGCAACCCCGTAACTTTCCAGCCGAATCGGTCTCGTTCTATCCCAGCTACTTGGCATTCCGCGTTTCCGCCGCGCTTTCGTTACTCCAAGAAGCGCGCGGCAGGAATGTTGTGCTTACTTAGCTCGTCGAGTAGATCTCGTCCTCGAAGGAATACCGGTACAACAGGTGTACAGCGCTCTACATAATGCATAGGAGCAGATTTTCAGGCGCATAAAGTGTAAACTCGAAAAGGGTTTGCGGCACGGTGTGTTGTAACTCGTATCAAAGCGAGCCCCGACTCGCATTTCGACTTTGCCGCGCGATATTTTCTAGCGGATTTTCGCAGCACGTACGACAATAACGAGAAGAATGATTGGCATCGTCCGTTCGATCACATTCGTTTCGCTCTCGACTCGATTGTTTTTTTCTCGTTTCACGTATACTTTGTCTACGTAGTTTTTTTTCTTTTTTCTTTTTTTACGGCGTTCAAAGATCGATTAAGAACACAATTGATCAGAACTGCAGTTTCGCTCTCTTGTGTTTTTTTTTTTTTTTAAAATGTGTTTCTGCGATCTCTTATGGGCAAATGAAATTTAGACAGTTTAGGCAAGTTGTAGAATATGAAATTGCTTGAACACGGAATTTGAAAACAGAACAGAGTTAAGGGGAGTGTGAAATTTTCAAGAAATCGAGTTTTTTGTTGTAAATAAGTAGTTTGAAGTCTTAGGAATAAGATAGAAAAGCTTTAAAACTTGTTTTAAACTTAGGGGTATGATAATAAATCCGCGGATACAGAATAATTGAATTTGTATTTGCTGTTTACAAGTTTAAACAGTATTATAAAGTGGTAAATCGTGCGATTCAAATATTACTTTTGGCGAATCGAATATCAGGGGACTCGGATTCAATTTTGTTGTGAATTGTAAGAACTGTGAGCCACGATGTATAAGTCAAAAACATAAGTAAAGGATACGTATGAAAAACGACGATTTCTGAAACTTTAAACGCATTTCTCTCGAAACTAGGTTTTTGGAAACGGTGTGCAAGATATCTTGGTATCTAACCAATCGATTACCGTGAAACTTGGTGCGTATCTTTGGTGTAACATTTACTAGGGATCGAACATTTTGTAATTTTTAACAATTTCGAAAAATACCGACAAAAGACGTAGAAATTGTTGGCATAAATTCGACACATCAGAAACAAACAGCTGCTGTTTTCATTAATTTTCACAGAAATGAAAATGTTGGGCCGTCAATCCCTTAGAGAATATTGTTTACTTTTGAACTTTTCCTGCCTTTTCGTTTTACGGCTAATCTTGTTTGGCTGAAATCATGCACACCGATAGGCAATGTAAAAAAACGTCATGTGAAGGGATGCTAAAAAGTTAAAAAGTTAAATAAGAGCCCCCTTTTTTTTCTTTGTTAGTGTTGCTTTTTATAATTCGTAACGTGTTAAAATAACCACAAAAGCTCGCGTCAATCAAATGTGTAATTTTTTTTACCAGCTCTCCAAAGTATACGTAATTTTTAGGCCCGTCACACTGTCCGGTCCCCTTAAGTATGTCTGAATATAACCGAGGACAACGACAAATGATAAATTTGATTATCGTACCGACGAGTTTCAAAGGAAAAAGCGACGAATTGTTGCGTACGGTTTGGTCACTCGTTATGGTCCGCAATCGGTTAACCAACCTTGGCGCGTTTCTTCCGTATCTTCTACAGAATTCGACGATTTCCTGAAATTTGAAACACTGGAACCGTTGAATCGTTATTGTTACACTCGGTTTTCGGTCGAAACGTTCGGAAGTTGGAGGCCTTTCAATAGCGAAATTCTCACAGATCCTCGAGAATTTAAAATAAATAAAGTTCCAAGACGCTTTTAACGATAACTCCCAATTCCTAATTAAACTACAGAAACACACCGATGGGCAATGTAAAAGAAAGTTATGTAAAAAAAATGCTAAAGAGTTAAAAAGTTAAATAAGAGCCCTCTTTTGTTCTTTTGTTGCCTTTTATAGTTCGCAACGTGTTAAAACAAACCACAAAAGCTCGTGTCACTCAATTATTTAATTTTCCTTTTAGTAGCCCTCCAAGGTATACGTAACTTTTAGGCCCGTCTCCCTAATTCCCAAGCAATTTGCGAGTAAATCAGCGAGTCAACTCGCAAGTGACGCGAAAGACGTTCGCGAGGATCGTTTCCCAAAAATAAACTGTCCGGGCGGTGCGCGTTCGGTCGGTGCACGGCCGGTGAAACGATACTCTTCGATGTTTCGCTGGCTCATTTGTCCACGGAGCACGGATTAATTACCATTTTAGCGAAACAAAGCCGGTTTTTCTATCAGCGCCGTTACACGACTTGGTACGGTTTGCGTTTAATCCCGCCGGACGAGCACTTTTAATTACTCGATGTCGGGGAAAAAAAGAGAAGAAAAACAGATTTATCGTCCTTAATATACTAGTTTTATTCGTTTATCCTTTCATGCTTTCAGCGAGTCCACGTCAGTCTGTTTGTCATGTTCGTTGCTTGTTTCTCCTGCTATTTCTCTCACTATCCGTCTCTTTCTCTCTCTCTCTCTCTCCCCCTCCCCCCTCACGTTCCCATCTCTCTCGCCCAGGCTCTTCTGCACTCCGTTTCTCCTCTTCACCCCTGTCGGGCCAGCCTCGTTCGCTCTTTCAACCGCTCTCACTCTCTCCCTCTCTCTCTCTCTCGTTCGCTCGCTCTCCTCGGACCACACTTCCCTTCTTTGTTCGCGCAGAGACAATTCCACTCGGACAATTTTCCATGCATGGGCTGGCACGTTTTTTCGCGGCGTCCACGCCTATTTTCCGGCGGACGATTCGGCGAAGCGCGGCCGGGGGATTTTCGCTACGGAGACACGCGCCACGTCCGACCGAACCGAACCGAACCGATACCGATACCGATACCGATACCGAGTGAATAACGCCCCCGTCGGACGATTAGAAGCTACGATTCCCACCGATCCTGTTTTCCTCAGCGCCAGAGGATCGAAAGCTAGCCAGAGGCGGCGGCGGCCAGCAGAGACAGAAGCGACGAAGGCACGTAACCGCGAGTTTAATTTATTTTTACGCCCCGTGTACGATTTAATTAAACGAAAGGTGTAACGCGCGGCGCGCGCTTTGACACTGCGCTTGATTTTACGTCTCGCGTTACACACACGCGCAAAGAAAAAAAAAAAAAAAAAAAGGAAGAAAAAAAATGGGACCACCAGGCGAGAGAACATTCGTAAATCTTGCTCTATT
This sequence comes from Frieseomelitta varia, assembly GCF_011392965.1. Classification (NCBI taxonomy): domain Eukaryota; kingdom Metazoa; phylum Arthropoda; class Insecta; order Hymenoptera; family Apidae; genus Frieseomelitta; species Frieseomelitta varia. The sequence goes on from NW_025110260.1 coordinate 68,268, forward strand.
TAATTACCCCTTTCTCCGCGCCGCTTCGTAAATATTTTGCTTTATCGTTCACGGCCGTGCGTATTTCGATTATAACGCGTAACAAACAGCGGTATGTAACGCGAGTATGTATGTAACTCGCCGAGCGAGTCGTTTCGAGCTTAACGGTTTCGGATACCTCGTCGTTCTTTCGAACTTTTTTTCTTTTTTGGAACATGTGAGACATCTTGCGCGGTTTTTCCTCGGTTAGGATATTCTGGCATTTTCTTCGTTTTCCAAGATATTGGAGGTATGTACAGGTATTTGGAGTAAAAGGTAGTTTCACGTTAGAGAAATATCCCCGTCCCTCGCAAAAAAAATTGTCAAACACTGACATTGAAATGTTACAAAGATAATCCTTCCGTTTGAAAATATCACTGGACTATTGACAACCGATCGGAGAGTAGGAAAGAGTTTCTAACTTGCAACGCATTACTTAAAACTATTCAAATCTCCATGAAAATGCTGTTGATAACTTCTGTACAACAAATTATATAGTTCGTCATTTTCATCAGTCTGCTAGTTCCGGTATGGAAAAATGATAAAAAGAAGAAAAAAAGAAAAAATTGCTGGATAGAAAGTTATAACGACAGTACAAATATTCCTAGGTACAACATACAAAAATTTCTAGTAGATATAGAATACGTTCTACAGAAATTTGCGTCAGTTCAAATCTCCCTCCTCCTCAAAAAATGATATAAAATTATCAATTAAGTGAATTTGATCATTCTGTAGAGTTAAT
>NW_025110260.1:69344-71405 GCF_011392965.1 Frieseomelitta varia
AAGATGCGATAGGTCTGGACAAAAGTAGAAAGAATTGCGAGATGTTCTACAGAAATTTTCGTCAGTTCAAATCTCCCCCCCTCGAAATGATTTAAAATTACCAATTAATTAAGTGAATTTTGACCACTCTCTAATGTTAATTGTAGCGTAGAAGATGCGATAGGTGTGGACAGAAGTGGAAAGGACGGAGAGACGGTAGACGGTGGATAAAGCACGCGTGTCGGTGACGGGGTGGAGGACGGGTTGGGAAGGGGGGGTGGGGTGTACCTATCGTATCTTCTATCGCAACAGATGCCTGTTGCTACGCGGCCCGGCGGATGCTGCGCCACGTTTTCGGCTGGCAGGTTCAAGTTCGCTCTTTCTCTCCGGCTCGCTTTCTCTCGGCTTCTTTCTCTCCAGGAAACGCTTTTCGCCCTTTTTACCACGTGATCGGACATTGACCCTTCGCCGGCGTAGCCGAGGGGTGGAAAACACCGGGGTCTACAACGAGAAGGGACGAGACGGATGTTTCGCGTTCCTTTTTATCGATTGCCGCGTACCGTTACTTTCAGATTGCGGGACACTCCTCTTCTCTTCGCCCTCTTCCCCCGTAACACACTCGATCGAACCATTTACATACGTTTGAACCGCCGCGCGCGCTCTCGCGGCTCTCTCCTCCCGCGGCCGATATCATTACTGTTTAATCACGCAATTCAATTTGCGAAAAACTCTCGGCGGCTGGCGAAACTATTTGGGCTTCGATTGACGACGATCTTCTTGTTCTTTTTTTTTTTTCATTTTTAGAGAAAAATCTCTGGGAATAGCAACATTTGGAATTTTCAATTTAGAACGAAGAAGCACACTCGTACAGCATTTCGTACGAATATCGTACGTTGCATAAAGTTTCTTGAAATCTCATTGGCATTAGCAAAGTTTGAAACACCAACCTGGAAAACCCGTACATCGAGGTTACGAGATATTTAATTCACGTTTCGCGGAAATCTGCGTTTAAACTTGGAACTTATCCGACTCGATAGACGGTGTATATACGCCAGTCTATGCTGCCATAAGCTGAAAAACAATCGGTGGACGAATAAACGAAACTACCTGTACATTTTTATACAAAACGCGGTAACATTCTCCGGTTTCTTCACTTATAAAGCGAAGAGCAGGGGAAATTTCAAGTATTTCAACGTGTCTTGAAAAATGAAAAAATTCTAGATGGAACATTTTAATTAAGGAGGATAGAGAGGAATGGCGCAAGGGCAAAGAGAATCCTTTCTCTCGTTCATCCTTAGATACACGTATTGCCGTACGATCATCGTATAATGTGAAATTTTCAGTTAATATACGTCAGATAGTTACGAATGTTTATTCAATGCGCAGGATGCTCGAAAAATAAAATCATCATATTCGTTGCTTGGCGAAGACAACATCGTTTCGCACAGTTTTTTCGATTTCGTTTGTTGGAAACGAAACGTGGTTCTAAATTGTAGCCCCGATTTGCAAGTTGAAAAACATTTATGTATGTACAAGGCAGAATGAGGCAGAAATGAGTGTAAAAAATTAATTAAACGGTCTCTCATTTGAAATGTCAGATCGAGATTGAGAGAATTCCAGAATCTTAAACAAATATATACTACGTTCTCGATTACCGCTTACTTTCAATTCCGGCATTCGTATTATTAATTCTTCTTATTTGGTCCCGGATTTTAATTCAGATTTTAAATGAACTTCCACCGTGGACGAGTCCTGCATCTAATTTGTCCAATATTTTTTCAGCGAGATTACGGGACTCGAAAAGACCGACGTGTATACGATTGTTAATTCGTCGTGTGCCTTCTGCAGCATTAACCACTTGCGCTGGCAACTGATTGCGGACCGTAACGAGTGACCGAATCGTGTACAATAATTCGTCGCTTTCCTTTTGAACTTGTCGGTATGATAGAAATTATTGACAAGTAATAAATGTATCATTTGCTTTTCCTGAGTTATACTCAAATATACTCAAAACTAAGGAAATATTACAATTTTGGGACAAAAAGTTCCAACTTCCCAAAAGAGGTTAACCACTTGCGCTGG
>NW_025110260.1:72436-75584 GCF_011392965.1 Frieseomelitta varia
ATTGCGGACCATAACGAGTGACCGAACCGTATAAAATAATTTGTCGCTTTCTTTTTGAACTTGTCGGCATAATAGCAATTATATTGGATAGAAATTATCGAGAAATAGTAAATATATTATTTGTTTTTCCCGAGTTATACTCAAATATACTCAAAACTAAGGAAATATTACAATTTTAGGACAAAAAGTTCCAACTTCCCGAAAGAGGTTAATCACTTGCGCTGGCAACTGATTGCGGACCGTAACGAGTGACCGAACCGTATACAATAATTAATTTGTCGCTTTCTTTTTGAACTCGATCGGTATGACATCACTGGATAGAAATTATTGAAAAGTAATAAATTTATTATTTATTTTGCCTATTTTGTTTTACTGAAATATATTTATAACCGAGAAAATGTTACAATTTTCGGACAAAAAATTCTCGACATTCCAGCGCAAGAATTCTCTATAAATGTTTATAAATTGTTTGAATATTTTCGCGATTTCTGGACAATATAGGTAGATATACTTGTATTAAACATCTTTGTGTAACATGTCTTCATATTTTAATATATTGAATTATCCTATTCAGTACGATGGTTACTGGATAACAAAAGCGAATCGCACAAACAAGTTATTAACACCGTCGCTTTGCAACTTGTCGAGTAATTTCGAACAAATTTCTAGAATCGCAAAGCGCCTCCCTATCGACTGGCCGTTTCCTCAAGTCAGTTCGAATCGAATTACCGCGTCACGTACCGAGTGCAGCGAGTGACCTAACGTCTACATTTACGTTTCGTTGTCTTTTGCCGCGAAGAGGAGAGGGTGCGGTAAAGTGTGTAGTTGTGGTGGAAGTTCGGCTCGAGGCACCGAGATGGACCGAGACCGCGGTCTTTTTTGGTCTGGCAAGAGTCGAAGCTGCCGGTTCTAGCTAGCCGCGAACTAGAAAGGGAGAAAAGAGTAACGTTCCCCCTTCGCGTAATTAAGGACCAGAGGAGGGTTGGAGAGCGCTGCTCTCCGCCGGAGATGGGGCAGACATCGATCGGATTCGTCGCGTATAAACGCGCAGCCGGCCGGTATCCCGTGTAACGCACGTTCGAGCGTGAACATGTACGGCTGAACACGCGCGCACGTGGTGGTGGCCAGTCTCTTCGCGGGATAACGAGAGGGCAATGACAGTGAGGAAAAAACGAGGCGACGGGAGAGACGAACGAAAGGAGAGTGATACAGGAAAGACGCGAAATGCCGAAGAATGGTGGAGCAACGGAGAAATACAGAGTATAAGAGAGAGAAGAGAGGAGTGAGGAAAGGGGAGAAAAGGGGGGATTCGGTCAGTCCCGAACCTACCCTAAATCGAAGAAGCAATGGGGACACACCCTGGAAGAAAATGGAAAACGGATTGCCGGTTCGGTGGACCGCCGGCTGGGTAACACTCCTGGGTGAATTTCTCTCTCGGTTTCTCTCTCGCTCTTCGTGGATCGTGTCCCATCCCTTTCTTGTCCATCCGGTGGCTCTTCTCCCCGGTAGCCGCCTACACCCGCCGATATCTTATTTCGTTTCCTCGGTGCCGGAGTAAGCGTGCGAGTCTCGTCTCTCCCTGTGCGGAGGAATAGAGAGAAGGAGAGCAAGCGAGAAAAGTGGGAGATGGACGGGGGTGAAGAGGAGGAGGAGGAGGAGGAGGAGGAGGATGAGGGGGGAGCGAGTAACGCGAGGACCTCTCTACGCTGCCACTGTTCGCAACCCCTTCCGATAGCCTCGCGGGCCCATCGATGCGCTCATCGGTGTCGACGGCGAGGTAACGAGGGCCACCCTGCGACGAGGCAGGTATGTGCGGGCCACAATGGAAGGCTGAGCGCGATCCGGAGGCGGACGGAGGAGCAACGGAGGCTACGGAGAAAGAGAAAGAAGGGCCCTGGTCTCGAGAGGGAACGCGCGCAACGGCTGCCACACGGGGAACGGAGAAAGGCAGAGAGAGAGAAAGAGAGAGAGAGAAAGAGAGAGAGAGAGAGGGCGAGAGAAGGCGAGAACCGAGGAAACGACCGATGGGAAACGAAGGAAGAGAAAGGAGGAGAGAGGGAGAGAGCGCGAGCGCCGAGACCACGGGGAAGACGAAGTTGGCTCGCGATACAGAACTAGATGGAGAGGAAGAAAGAAAGAAAGAAAGAAAGAGAGACAGAGTGAGAGAGAGAGAGAGAGAGTGGGTAGAAGAGAAAGAGAGAGAGGAAGAGAGAGAAACAGAGCGAGATGGTGACAGAAACGGAGAAAGGTGAAAGATGGTGGCGAGAAAAGGAGAGCGAACGAGACAGTGAGAGGCGGCAACGCCCATTTTTTGATAAGCTAGTTACCCGCCGGCAGGCTAGCTCTCTCGCGAAGGGCGGCGGGAGGGTGGCTCGGCAGAAGGCGGCAAGAGGCGCGGTGGCAGGAGGTTGAGGCCGAGGAGATGGCGTAGGAGGTGGAGGAGGAGGAGGAGGAGGAGAAAGAAGGGTGGGTACGGCGGGTGTCGGGTTCTACGGAGATCAATAACTGCATAAAAATAAAGTGAGGCTCTGGCCCGCTACCTTTAACCCACCGCCCCTTCCGAGTTCTCCACCTTCACCTTTTCCTCCGCCGCGCGGCCCCCATCCCTCGACACCGCCTCTGCTGCTGCTCGCCGCGACTGCTTCGCCCGTTCTCTTTCCTTCGCTGCTGCCCCTTCCAACCCCCCCTTCCCTCCTACCTTCCGCTCTCGCGACCCATCGCCGCCCTGCGCTCCCGCAACACTCCGATCTCCTACGCAGCAACGTCTTTGCCGTGCCCTGCTACCACCCTCCGAACCATCATCCCCCATCCCCCCACCGACATCACCCATCTCGTTGTCCTACCGACACATCCACCTTTGCCTGCGACTCCGTGCACTCGCCGGCACCCCTTGCCTGCACCCCACCCCCACCCCATCCCTTCTTTCCCTTGTTCCCTCTTCCCCCCTCCCCCTCCCCCTCCCCCTCCCCCTTCCCCGTCTTTCCTCTTCCGTACGCCACCGATGAGGATCCGGAGGTTATTGCCTGTATTTTCTTAAGGGATGAATTTTCCGCGAGGACTGCCACGGCTACGCTGCCCGCTGCCATCAGCGCTACCGACCATCGTCCCCCCCCCCCCCCCCCCCCCCCCCCCCCCCCCCCCCCCCCCC
>NW_025110260.1:75594-83229 GCF_011392965.1 Frieseomelitta varia
CCCCCGTATCTCCCGCCCCCTCACCCATCCTTTCTCTCCCTATCGCCCCATCCCGTCTCTCATACATTCTCCCTCCGCCGCGCCGCGCTGCCACTCGTTTTCTTTTCCCTTTTTCCTCCCCCTTTTCTTTTTCGTTTTCTTTCTCTCTTGCTCGCTTTTTCTCTTCTTCCCCCCCCCCCTCCATCCTCTTTTCCTCTCCGCTCTTTCTTTTTCCTCTTCATCGTCACTGTCCTCTGGAGATGAGGAAACGAGGAGGATAGTAGTAGCCAGGATAGTAGTTCGCTTCCGGTGTGTACGGAATACGCAAAGTTTCCGGGGATGTCCTCCGGGGAACAACCGAAGAGGGGTTGATCAATTTCGCGATGGAGATGCGTCTAGGTAGGTGGACGTCGTTGTTCGCGGACGAGAGTAAATGGCCCCGGACACGGGGAAATGCCTGTACCAGCGTGCTCGCTGAAAGGAGAGGAGCGGCGGCACGAACTTGGGAAGAAAGAGAGCGAGCGAGCACGGTTCGGTTGTCCGACAACTTTTTGCCGGCTGTCTTTGAAGCGCAACGCACACGCGTCTCGCCGGAGAGGGTAACGAAGATGCATCCGCGGAGCCGGAACATATTTTTCATAAAGCTTCTCCCCCCCCCCCCTCCCCCAAAAGGTGGACTTGTCCTCCTTGTTTCCCCATCTCGCCCCTGTCTGTCGAAACGCGACATCATCGTGACTTTGACATTCAACCCCGGAACATGCGAAAAATTCAACGCAGTTTCACCTCGCGTTCATCGATCGATCGATCGATCCGTTGGATCGTCGAACGTCGAGTGATTTTCTCACTGCACGATCGTAAGACAGTTGGTTTGACATTGGAACGGTTATGGGCCGCGCGTTCCAGTCGACGAGAGTGGCGGCAGAGAGGCAGAGACGAGAGAGGGAATTACGATTCCGTGTATTTCGAGAGCAACAAGTACTTACAGTCCCTTTGTGGAGCACGTTACGGCTGGAGAGACATCGAAGGGAGCGGAGAACAAAGTTGCAACGAGCGCGCCGGTAACTCGCGATTGCGTATTATATAATTCACGAGTGGCGGTCGTTTAGTCGCGGATCGGACGGCGAGTCGTTTCTCTCTCTCTCTCTCTCTGTTTTTTTTTTGTTTTCGCCATCCGACGATTCGAAAAACAAAAACACACGCGCGGGGCGAGCTTTTCGAAACAAACTTACGACGCGACGCTGCTGCGACGAGCGTCGTTGTCGTAGCCCGTTCCCCGCAGCGAATTTTCGCTAATGAGTTTTGTTAAGAGACTTTTAATGAGGGCCGACGTTCTCGCGCTGCTCAAAAATGTATCTTGGTTTACGAGCCGCCGGAAAAAATTCGCTAATCCCAAGTAATTTTCAGGCCGGGCGGAGATTGTCCGCGCTGCCTCTCGCGGTTCGCGCACGAGCGCGCCGGCGAACGACCGGGGATAATTAAAGCGGCGAACAGGTCCCGCCCGACCCTCTGCTGTTACTTCTAACGACGCAATCGCGGTTAATACCGATAATACGTGAATCTGCCGTTAAACGATCCAACGTCCAGTCCCTCTGTTCCCGATCCCCTCCCGCCGCCGCCATCTCATTTTCTTCTTCGGCTTCGCCTGCTTCTTCGCCCAGCCCGTGGCCGCGAAACGAACTAACGCTACGTTTCCAGAAAAACGCAATCAGACTCGCGGTGTAGTGGTAGAATCGGGAAACGTCGATCGGTTTCATAAATTGAAAGGCGTTGAAACTCTTGCCATCCTTCGTCCCGAAATTGCAACATTTCCTCAGTTTTCAAGTATATTCAAGTGTAACTCGGGCGAAGCAAACGATAAGTTTACTACTTCTTAACAACTTCTGTCCGAGTGATGTCGTACCGACGAGTCCAAATGAAGAAGAAAGCGACGAATCGTTGTGTACGGTTCGGTCACTCGTTACGGTCCGCGAATCAGCTGCCAGCGCAATATTCGTGCCGTCTCGTGGGCAGATAAACTCGCAAAAATAGATTAATAATAAAATCAACACACGCTCGCGATACGTCGTATTTAAATTCGTTAATTGAATAGCGAATAACGTGGTTCTGCTGGCCTGATCGCACCGGATGGCTGACAACAATTTTCGCTCGTCTAATAAATACATTGCGAACATTCGAACAATAATATTGCAATCGTCCAAACTGAATATAGCTAATACAGTATCAAGTTTGCAAAGTGAACATAATGATCATTCCATATCATCAGTTTTTTTTTTTCTTTCAAAATTATCAGTATCTCCACTTCAAATTTTTATCAGGTTCAGCCAGAAAGTGTCTCACTCAGAAAGAGTGAAATTAATCAGTTTGTCTTTGTATCCTTTCGACTGTCCAACAGTTCGACTGTTATTCCACTGCAATCGTAGCCTTATTCTGCAATAAGTACAAACAGTCGGAGAAGATTCGGTGGAAGAATTCGCGAAACCCTGATTACACGGTTCTTTCTTTTTTTAAAAGCAAACGTCCGCTTTTCGGCTCGATATCTGGATCGTCGCTGGTAATTACAGTGGCTCGAAGCAAACGAGTCTCTAAGAACGTAGATCCGTATCGCAAAAGTGTGAAGACCCCGTGCCCCTGTGCTCGATTCGAATTTGGCGGGGCTCTCGACGCTCCTCGCTGTGCTCTCGCGGTTCAAAGATGTGCACGCTTCAAGAAAAACAAAAAAAAAAAAAAAAAAAAATGGACTCGATCGCGGCGTACATTTTTCAGTTGCGCGGCAGGGGTTGAGAGGGTTGTCTGCCCGGGTGCAGAGGGTTGGTGCACGAACCTCGAAGGGGGATTCGATTTAGTTGACGTTGAGGAGAGAGGACGCCGGGGGAATTGATTACCTGGGACAATTGTACGGCAGGGTATCGCGTGCGCTGCAAGTTGAAATTTCGAGTAGATCGATCGTTTCAGGTGGTGGTGGGAAGAGGAGGTAGTATACGAGTCCTTCGAAAGGCTCTCCTTTCCGGAGAGCGCAACCCCGAGCTCGAAGGATGCCTCTCCTCTCCTCTCCCTCCGCTCGGGTCTGGAGCCGCTCGATAGATTTCGGGGTGAACGCGGCGCCGCGCGCCCAAGGACTCGTAAAAGTAATTTAAATTGGCTACTTTAAAACGGAAGCCGCGTTCTTAATTAACTTCCGCGGAATTAAGTGGACCTAGCGGGAAAGTTAAGAGAAGGATATTTTAGATCACCTGGGATTGCTACGGCAGCGTCGGTAATTATACCGAAACTCAGGGGTTTGGCGTCGGAAGGGGAAAGGGGCGCCATAGAGACACGGAACGCCGCCGTGTTTGCGATCTCGACTCGTTGGTCCGTAGGAGCGTTTTGCACGCCACGCCTGCGAAATGAAATTAATAAATTTCGATTCGACGAAATTGCCCGTCTCGCGATAACGATTTCGTACGTTTTTTCGTTCCTGCGTGCCGCAATTTGATTTGTCCCGACGAAACCCAGGCGCGCGTGTCTATCGCGAACTTTATATACGTCGTTCTAATGATTCTACGTTCCGAGTCCTGAGCCTTTGTTTTTGTCCCAAAAATTGCAATATTTTCTCAGTTCTAAGTATATTTAACGTTTTGCTCTTGGCAACAATTTTTTTTGTATCGTCTACCAGCAGTTTTATTCACGAAGCTAATCACTTCATATATAAAATGACATTGGAAGTATTGACTCAAATGGTATTTACCACGAAATTTTGTTCATCATACCTTTGTATCGTGCGATATCGTTTGAATTAAAAATTTGATTAAAAATCAAATCAACGCTGCTAGAACAAGTATAATATACAAGAGTTAACGATACATAGTTTCAGTCTCTGGAGAAATAACATGGTCCGTAATTTTTTAAATTTTCGTAAGAAGCAATAAGAAGTTTATGTGGATTATTCTGAATCATGTGAATTGTTAACGAGTGTCAATTGACTCGGGACTGTTTTGAGAAGTTTCTTCCTCTTTTGTTCTTCTTACGTCGTTATTATACTTTTCACTCTAGGCGTCCGTTATTATACATCGTATCATACAATACCAAATATATACCAATATATTTCATTATAATTATCAGCAAATTAAAGAGAAAGTTCGAGATTGATGTAGGATGTCCCCTCGGAAGAGAGAGTCGAGTAATAAGTTTGTTAAATTCTCAATAATCTCTATGATATATCGTACCAACGAGTTCGAAAAGAAAGCGAATTATTGTATACGGTTCGGTCACTCGTTACGGTCCGCAGTTAGTTGCCAGCGCGAAGTGGTTAAACGCAGTCCATTACTAGTTTGTTTCGAAGTAAGATGGGAATAAGGTGCTCTCTCTGCTACATGTATATGAGAAATGAATTTACTTGGACACGTATTTACTTTAAGACGTCACAATGATCGTAGTATCATTTTTAGTTTCGCGCGATTACGAGAATTTGATACGGTAGTAAAACATAACAAAAAAAAAAAAAAAAAAAAAAAAAAAAAATGATTGATTTGTACGTGCAATATCGTTGTTAATGAATTCCGCAAGAGTGAAATGACATAAATAAAAACGACGTGATGATGACTACTATTTCATTGATCGAAGTACGCGGTAGTTTTGTCGCGATTATTCTCGACTCAACGCGGGGTATATTGACGCTGATTACGATCGATTCAAGGAGAGAGGATAGAAGAAATAAATAGGACAAGGAAAAAATTTGGGAACACTCGGCGAGAGACGGTTAAAACGAAAGGAAGAATCGCAGCCGAAAAATATATGTGTCGTCGCAACGTGGGTATAATCGCGGCAGAAATTTTTCAACCCTCTCTCCGGCGGGACAAGTGGTTCTCGAAAGGGCTAAGAAGGAAAGAGGGGTCTCGACGCCCCTACGTCTACGTACCACGCTCGTACATAAATCACGTAGTAGGGGTAGGTCAGTGCGGGTTATCCTCGGAGGGTTGAAAGTTTCAGGGGAGAAGGAGGCGACCCGCACCGCTCGAGACACGCAAATTTAGGGTGGGTCGTCCCTTCGTAAACCGCGCACGTTTCGCGTGAATTTCTCTGGCTTGTTGTGCGCGCCTTTAAAATGCGGGGACGGATCGAACCATGGCGCAAAGAAACAAAAAAAAAAAAAAAAGAAAGAAAAAAAAGGAGAAAGGATAAAACGAAACGGAAGTAATTGTGCCTTGTTGGATTATCTTTCGCAATTCGGTTACTCGCATCGATCACGTCAGTTTCCATCCGATGTCAACGTGTTCGATCGGCGGCGTGGCTGGCTGCCGTTGAATTTTCAATATCCTCCGATCGACCCTTGACGCGCGTTTGCTTGTTTTCCTCGGCGACTTGGATTTTCGAGATCGCAATCAATTTTTAACCACCAGTTAGACCACCGTCACGCAGAACGCTGTCGATGAAAATGAGGGCCGCCGCCGCCGCCGCCGCCGCCACGCGGAGGGTGCATTCGAAATCGAATAACTTCCTTCCGCCGAACAAAAGTGTTTTCGCGCGGCGTAGATCGGCGGAGATAGCCGGGGTACCGGCGTGTTTCCAGATCGCGAACAATCTCGGAGCGGAGAACGCGACAGGGAACGGACGGCAATTCGGGCGTCTGGGGGATTTTGTCCTCCCGACGATACAACCGCGAGGAACGTGCACGCTCGTACATCTTTTTTTTTTTTGTTTCTTCCATCTTCNAAAAAAAAAAAAAAGGTGTACCGATACAGGTCGTTGAACAACACCCTGCCGAGCCCTAACCCGGAAGTAAAAGCGCGCGTACGCATCCGCACGGCTGGATAACAAATCGGCCATGGCTCTAGACAATAAAACTTTTCCTCGGAACTTTTCTAGTACGTCATTGATAATCCTCTCTCCGCGAGCCGACACCGGCAAGCACGCTTTGTTCGTGCACCGACACACCGCCCGCCCGCGCCTTCTCATCCTCTTGCACACGACGCCTTCTCTCTTTCAAACGATCGCGGGGGGGGGGGGGGGGGGGAAATTCGATCGAAGAATCGCCTCCTCTACGACGCGCGGTCGACTTTCGGGGACGACGGGGGCCAAGCTTTTGGCTAGCGTTGGCTCGCTCCTCGAGACTCGGCCATTTAACCACCTGCGCTGGCAACTAGATTGCGGACCGTAACGAGCGACCGAGCTCGTGTATATACGATAATTTTCGTCGCTTTCTTTTTGAAAACTCGGTCGGCACGATGTCACTGGATGACTAGATATTATCGAGAAGTAATAAATTGATTATTTGTTTTGCCCGGGGTTATACTTGAATATAATTGACGCTAGAATTGGCAGAGTTTATTTCTATGGAAACTTTGCAACAGCGTATTTTTAGATGCTCGAGTGATTTTTTGATAAAATGTATTAACACCGAATGTTTGTGTTCTTTATCGTATTATTGATCTCTTCTTACGTCTTGCATTTTAATTTCTTTGCCACAGATATTATACTATAGTTCTAGTGTTAGAATTGAGAAGATATTTTTATCAGACAAAGTTTCGAGTTTTTAGAAGCTCTAAGACTAAAGCTGTCAAAATTTTTAAGCTTAAGTAAGCAATGTCATCGGCATAGTCATCCACGATACTGTTTACGATGTGTGAATCGAATCAGTTCAAGAGTTGGAGTTTTAAGGACTCGAATAGTTTTCAAAGTTGGAAACTCGGGGAACTCACTTTTATCACACTTGGAGACTTTCGATAAGCATCAGTATCGGAGATTTGATGAATTTTTTTTTTTTTTTTTGACAAATCACAAATATAAACCGACAGATGTAACAATACTTATCATAATTGATTTTTCGATAGTCGTATATATAAAATATTCTTATCAGTTGTTAGCTTATCGATACCATTCGCGTTAGGTGACAAATAGTTTCTACGTCGTCGTAATGATGACTTCACTTAAATGATAATTCACCACCCTGTATACAAAAATAATTACATATAATACATCAGCGACCGATCGAAAAATCAATCGTAACAAGTTTGAATGTGTATTTTTTCATTATCCTATGGTCATTGAGAACCACGTGTAGCTGCAGTAAACGATCTATAACGGTATTGATCTCATCAGCGAGCGCAACATTTTGAAATACAGTATCACAGATGACAGAAAGGAGGAACATTGTTTTTCGTTGTGCCTATACAAACGCAAACGCGTCTTAACGTCCCTGACAGCTGGAAGAACGCGACATCGTCCGTAGAAGCGGCTTTTACGGCCGGGATCGATAGCGCGGGCTAACGGCCCGATGTTTAACGTTAATTTCGCTGATAGAAACCAACGATTTGTCACACGCGACGCTTCCGTGTATCTGCGAATTGACCACGCAGGGCCATCCGCGGCCGAGGGAGGAAGGGAAGCAAGAGAATAAAACGAAGCAGAACGAAATAGAACGAAATGGAATTGAACGAAACGCACGCAGCGAAGGACAAGACAAAAAGGAAGACTTTAGCGAGGCTAAAGAGAAAGATTTCCCCGATTTCCCGGTAACCTCGGGCAAAAGCTCGGACCCGCTCGATTTTTACGAGGCGAATGTGTAAATTCTCATTTTTTAAGGTTTCGAACATACATGTATATATATATATATATATACTTCTCTTTTTTTTCTCCCTTTTTTTCTTTTTCCCTTTCTTCTTTTTTCTTTTTTTTTTTTTT
>NW_025110260.1:83447-88337 GCF_011392965.1 Frieseomelitta varia
TTTTTTTTCAATACTACGTGGCCCGATGGTCATTGAATCGCTAGGTTTCACTTTATTACGCGACGTAAATGCACGCGCATCGGCGAGCAACATTTTTTTCTCCCTGCAGCCGGCGCTTCGCTCGTGAATTTTCGTAACGGCGTCCTTTGATATCGTTCATTCAACTTTTTCCGATCTCCCCATAAAAAATCCCGGGGCGCAGCGGCGTTTGTAGCCGCCGACATAAACTGTTGCGTTAATGGAGACTAGCAGGCACCGCGGATACGCCACCCCCTCCCCCTCCCCCTCCTTCTCCCTCCTCCGGGATCCGGTAACGCTCTCCCGCTCCGGCGATAAATACCCGTTATGCGGAGAGATCGAACAAAGATTGTCCGTTTGTCGATGGGGGCGGGAAGGGCGACGGACTTGCGGATTCCTCAAACTTTCCTCAAACTATGGCGCGGTGTACACCCTCGTGAACTGTGCTCGTAGTTAGTATCCTCCTCTGTCCGTCGTTTTAATTAAGGAGAACGAGAGAGTTTCGATCTTCCCTTCCGAATCGGCAGCTCGAAGGTGGTGGGTTCTCCGTCTCGCTTTGCTGCGATCGAGGGATCGATCGGGATTGATCGACAAGTTTCTTCTTCTTCTTCACCCTGCAACGGTTTGGCCAAAGTCCAGTTTCTGCCATGACCAACAACGAAGCGAAAGACGAAGCGCGGACGAAGATTCGGGATATCCGGTGTCCTGCGGGAGAAGGATTTCGAGAAAAACGAGTCAACGAAAGAGAAGTAGAAGAGAGAAGATCCTCGGCGATTCTCGGCAAGAGGGAGGAAGAGGATGCGAACGGTGAAGGGTGGGAGGAAAAGAAAGAGAGAGAGAGAGAGAGAGAGAGAGAAAGAGAGAGGAAGCGACGGAAAAAAAAAAGAAGGGAGAAGGGCAGCACGGCAGATTGCGAGGAGACAGAGGGACTTTCTGAAAGGGGGGTGCAATGCGAGTGCAATACTTTTCCGTGAGACGGCACCAGTGTCGTCGGCCCTGAGGGGTGGGTTCGGGCTGGACTGGGGGTGTGCGTGGGGTCAACGACCGCAGTTGGGGTGGCTTCCCCCTACCTGCCACCCTGTACACCTACTCCTCCCTCCTCCTCGGGGCCGTTTCTCTTCCTCCAGCCCCTCTCTTCCACCTTCTACACTCTCCCCTACGTGCTGTACGCCAGGCCACGTTGCGGTAGGCGAAGGTTGGGGCAGGTTAGGCTTAGCTTAGGGTTCAATATCGGGGAAAACACGGGCTTTTATTTGATCGCTCGCTACGTTCTCTGCCCTTTCCGCGCCGTTTGCCGGACAGAGAAAACGATACTCGGAACGGAGCGAGCGAGCGAGCGAGCGGAGTCGCTGGTTACAGATGAAGCGAGATGTTTATCGCGCGCGAGAGAGAAAAAGAGAGAGAGAGAGAGAAGAGCAGCGAAGAGAGGAGAAAAGAGAGAAAAGAGTGCGTGCGTTACGTACGTGCGTTCGTGCGTGGGTGCATGCGTGCGTGCACGCATTGGTTCCGTACTTCTATGATCCTCTGAATACACCGTGGCCAGAAGGGGCTGCTTTCGCATTGAGCTACCCCACGAGAAAAGGACCGGCGGATATAATTCATCGGGAAATTTCAAATTCGGTTTTTTGTTTCCTTTTTTTTCTTTTTTCTTTTTTCTTTTTTTTTTTCCCATCGCGAAACGATCGAGGAGGAGCTGTGTCTTTGATGCGTGCCTCTCACCCCTCGCGCCCTCCGCGTCCTTTCCTATTCTTCGAGGAGCGCGTGTTTTTTCTTCCTGAAGAGGTAGCGTTTGTAGGGTAAATAAATTCAAACGGGAATCGCGATTATCCCGTCCTCCTTTTTAGTCCGCTGCCCTGAAACGGTCTTTCTTTCTTTCTTTTTTTTTTTTTTCTCCTCCCCCCTCCCATCCCCAGAGAGACTGAGATCATTGCTACGCCGTCGAGGCAAGGGTTCATGCCCCCCTCCCCGACGCGCGCGTATCGTTACATTTTCTTCCTATTCAAACCTGAACGAGAGACCGTTCCACCGCCGACCAGGCTTCGCCGGATGGATAACGTTCAATTTTCTAAAACGGGATGCTGCGTAGAGTTGGTCCGCTCGTTCCTTCTACTCCGATCGAAGGAAAGGGAAACAGAATCCCACGCGCGTCTCGTTGAGACGAGATTTTCACGGACCGCTGGACTCTGCTGCTAATTCTTCGAAGCTGCGAGCCGCTTCGCCGCTGTTTCGTTTCGAGTTGCCGTTGGACTTGGAAAAGTACGTTTGCACCGGGGTTTGATTGCTCCGTAATGAGCGCGTCGATCGATTCGCGGGCGAATTATTTATCAAATTAGCAAAGTAGCTGACCGTGGCAAAACCAACTGCGACCGATCTTCAGCGTGACGTTTGCACGCTGTTGTCTCTGGTTGTCTGCCGGCGCCTACCGCGTGGAGAGCGGTGCCCGTTACCTTTAATTGACAGCCAAATAACAAACGACGCGGCTCTCGCAATGTATTCGTCCATCGAGAGTACGAGAAACAGAGAGAAAGAGAGAGATGGGCTGACGTTCCTCCGAGACGCGTACGATTTCAAACGAATTTGACCGCGGCGCGTTGTCAAGAAAGAAGAGAAAGCCGCAGGATGAATGCGGCGCCAGCTTGGAAACGGAACGGATGAATCGATGTCGAACGATGGGATCGCTGGTTGGCCGAAGGGGCAGAAGGAGGAAAAAGAGAGGAACGAAGAAGGTGAAAAAAAGAGAGAGAGAAGAGAGAGGGACGAGAGGTGATGATGAGAAAGGGCGATAGACGCGAAAAAAGGGGCAGACGAATTTGAGGAACAAAGGGGGGTGAAAAGGAGCCGTAGTTAGGGGAAGAAGAACACGCTGAGCTGCCAATCAGTCATTAATTAGAAGCTACTCGAAAGTTACGCACCCCACGGATGGAGAGAGAGAGAGAGCAGCAACAGAGAAAGAGAAACGGATTTGGGGAGGAACGGTCGGTCTAGACGCGGCGGGGGAAGAATCTCGTCAATTTCGGGACGACCTCCCTGGAAATTGGGGTGTAATTAGAGGGCCGTGCTCGCGAGGGACGTTATGAATGAAAAAAGACGTCGACGACGTCAGCTGATTTCTCCGCGGATTTGTCGCGGAGCGTTGAAATCTTTACCGAGGGCAACGGGATGAAATTTCCAACGACTGTTTCAAAACCCTTGGCGCTGGCAAACTGGTTGCGCGGACCGTAACGAGCGACCGAACGCAATAAATACGTCGTTTTCTTCATCTTTGGAACTCGTCGCTGCGACATCGCTTGGTAATGGAACTTGTCATTTGCCTTTTGCCTGGCTTTAGCATTTAACTATACTTAAAAACGTGAGAAGTGACGTCACTCCAGCGCCAAGAGTGTTAACTTGGCCACGATCCACTGCCACTTGTTAATCGATCTTCTTTGATTTTTTTTTTTTTTTTGTTTTTTCGTTTGATTCAATGATTCGTCTCGCGTGAATTTTCCAGGGAAATCTTGCATTTGTACATTGGGACACGCGTTTCCGCGAAATGCGAATCGTTTTCATAACCAGGTTACGTAATTCGTTTCCACCGGCGGGGAATGAGATTGCGTAACGTCGCCTCGTCGAACGTTGCCAAGACGTTAACAAAAGGAGTGTACATCTCGAGAATAAGTGGCAAGTATAATTCCACGGATTAGCGATAATTTCAATTCGCAAAACACCGTCGATCGTAATTCGGGCCTCTCAATCGGGATAGTTTCTCATCGATCAGATCGTTCAGAGGACGAAAGCGCGAGTCGAGGCAACGCGAGTGTGTTTAGAGAACGAGAGCTTCTCTCCCTCACGAAGATGTTTCGCGATCGTTTCTCGCGCTGCGACGAACGCTGATTGGCCGGGAATGCCGTTTGAAACGGGAATGGTGTTCGCCGATCGTTTTGAGAGACAATAAACGTTGGCAATTAAGCGTCGTCGCTAAGGAAAGCAACGAGGGTGAAAAAGGGGCTGGAAATGTCCGGACAAACGGTTACAAGTATTTTATTGAAGAACGTCGTTGGTATCCCCTGCTCGTAGGTATACCAATTATTATTGAGTCGACGTACAACTGCGAAGGGGCGAAGAAGGAGGAAAAGGGATGAGACAGGTAGCCCGGATGGGACCGGCGAGGTGAATCTGACATTTTAAACGGCTCGTGTGCCTTTCTTTCCCAACACTTGGCAAATCGTCATCGACGGACGAGTCTGTCGATTTTCCTCGGAAACTTTTCGTTTCGATTCGTGACGAAGGTTTAGCACATTTCACCGAGGAGTCGAGCAATTTTACGGAAGTTTCTTCTCGCTCGTATAATTTGTTGATGGAAAAGTGAAAGGAGAGAGGTAGCTTATTGACACGCATTCGGACGAAATTAAGTCGCCAGAGTCCTGTCTGGAAGGATTCTATCAAGATCCAATTCAATTAGAGTTGTTTCAAACTCTGGTGGTCGCAAGGCGAAATATTTTCGTGTCCTGTGGCCGTTTCAATTTCGGATCGCGAGCCCAACTGGAGAATACGTAGCCGAATCGCGAGTTTTTCGTTATTACGCGAGAGAGCGTATTGTGAGCAAATGGTAATATACATTCTTTATGTCGATGGCGATGGATTCGGCGCAGCCACGCTAGCAATCAGCTGATTGACCTTCGGTCGCGCGGATCGCTCCCGAAAAACGCGGTGTCTAATGGATGCGCTGCTCGATTAGAAACGCCCGTCGGTCACGCTTTCTCCGGTCGGTCGAAACTCTCTGTTTTCAGAAGGAAAAAAAAATAGAAAAAAAAAGAAAAAGAAAAAAGATTCGCGTGCGCGATGAAATTGGGTTTCGCGAGGGCGAGGTGGATTCTTTTTTTTTTTTTTTTT
>NW_025110260.1:91319-94718 GCF_011392965.1 Frieseomelitta varia
AAATATTAAAATATTAACAATTGAACTGTATTTAAAATATTAAAATATTAACAATTGAACTATATTTAAAATATTAAAATAATTGAACTATATGAGATTATAGTTGACGAGATTGGTTATTTAGTCACTGACGGATGAAATTCACAGATTTGAATTTTCTTCAATGATAGCTATGTAAATTCAACGCTCAGTCGGTTCGTCACTGTCTCTCCATCATGTTGAAAACGAAGGAATCGGTAGCGGGATAGAAAAGGATCGGCAGGAGGATGGGGGCGGTGGCTCGAAATGAAGAAAAGTCTAATCGCGGTGGCTATGAGCGTCGACACCTCGCGACGGCGGTAAGGTCAGAGGTGAGCGCCAAGAGGAGAAACCTGAAATCGGGGGGGTTTTGCCACTCGAGAAACCCGGGGGGGTGCCGTTGCCGGTAATTATTATCGCCGGCTGACAGGTAAGAGGCGACTCGGTGCGCCGGCTTGGGGAAGCTAATTGCCGGCAGCAATACCGCCGGAAGCGGGGGTGGTACATTCTTACGAAAAGCCAGCAGCTGAATCCCGGCGAGCTTTGACGAGTCTAATCGCTCGTGTAACGAACTGGACCGTACGATCGTAAATTGCCCGTTTGCTCTCCTCGCTGCTTGTTTGTACGAGACACTCTCGAGTCCTCCGGTATTTCCGATATCGTTGTGATAGCGCTCAAGAGAGAGAGAGAGAGAGAGAAAGAGAGAAGAGAGGTCCACTTCTTTGCTAATAAAATCTTCTCTATTGTCGCGTTGTCTCGTAAGTTTCACCTAAAGACAGAAAGGATAGTCGTTCGTTCGGTTAGAATTGTTTCGTTTCCCAGAACGCTCGTCGACGTTTCCGAGCTCTCTCCTCTCCTCGTCGTCGACCTCCAAATTATTCCCCCTGACGGATTTCTGGAGCAGCCCCGCGGAAATCTGTCTCGTAAGAAACTCCGGCGTTATTCTATTTCCGGTTTCGAGTCGCTCCTACTCGAGGGTGGTTTCCACCCCACTCCCCACCCATCCATCCACCGCTCGGCGTATCTCTTTCTCCCCCCTCTCCCCCAGTGGGTATGCAGTCTCTCTCTCTCTCGCGCCCTCTATCCTTCTCTCTCTTTCTGTCTCTCGGCGAAGGTCTCTCGCGGACGCAGCCTGCTGTGAAATTGAAAAATTTTCGCGCGTTTTGCGGGCCTCCTGCAGACGAGTCACCCGGTGTGCACGCAGACTGGCTGGATTACCGGCTAGGCTTTGAGACCCACCAAACAGACCGGAAAATATGCAGGCTGCATAATTCAGCACGCCTTGTACGTACGTACGTACGTGCGTGTGCGTGTGTTCACGAGGTACACGCACACGCGCAACGCGTGCACAACTCGTGCGCGCTGCGCTCCGCCACCAACACGAAAAAAAAGAAAAAAAAAAAGAAAAGAAATACTTTGTCCGAGTATCGAGTTGGAGCGATACACCTCTTTCTCTCCTTTCTCTGCTTTCTCCGCCTCACTCTTTCCTTCCGTCGCGTCCCATTTTTCGCGACAGCCACGCGACTTCGTACGAAATTGTAATCCGAATTTTGAACGCATAGTCGTGTAGCGTTTTCGCGCCTCGCTTTTTCACCGTTTCGCGAGTTTCCATCGATACTGCTGGGAAACTTTGTTCGGCCGAACTCGGCACAGTGGGTGAAGTTGGCGTAGCACACTGGCTCCCAATCTGCGGGTTAAGTATTTTCTGGAGGGTCGCCGCGGTTATTTTTAACTGGAAATTTTTAGCACTCGTTTATTTCAACGCGGCCGTTTTAACATCCGCTTTTTAAATTTCCGCCGTTCGGAACCTTGATTCACTCTCGGGAACGTTCGTGAAATTGTAAGTTGTGCGATACGATTTTTGTCATATAGTATTCAATATAATTAAAATACGATGATATATTATACAAGATATTTAATGCAAGTGATTTCGTCCAGAAATCACAAAAAATATTTAAACAATCTGTAGACATTTTATAGTTAACCTCTTGCCAACCCAAAATTGCAATATTTTCACAATTTCAACACTAGACTAGAAAGTATAATATTCGTGGCAAAGAAATTAAAGTTCAAGACAAACTTCTGTTGATACATTTTTATTAAAAATCACTCGAGCATCTAGAAATACGCTGCTGCAAAGTTTCCATCTGAAAATTATAAATTGCCCATTCCGACCACTCTGATAGCGTCAAGTACATTCAACTATAATTCAGGCAGAACAAATAATAAATTTATTACTTCCCGGTCATTTCTATCCAGCGATACACCGACGTTATAGTTCAAGAAACGCAAAAGAAAGCGACGAATTATCGCGCAAGGTGGTTCGGTCGCTCGTTACGGTCCGCAATCCAGCCTGCCAGCGCGAAGCGGTTAACAACGTCGTACACGTCGCCGATTACACATCAGCGGTGAATCTTTTTTTTTTTTCGGCGACTTGTGGCGTTGCATTCGTATCTTCTCGCAGTGTGACGGTCGCACGGTACGGTACAATAAACGGCTGACATAAATTTTTAACTTTCGCGAGCCACCGTGTTATTACCGGAGATCGATCAAACGAACGGCCGGACGGCGGGCGCACGTTTGAAAGATGTTTCACGACGAATCGTTTTTCACTCGCGAGCCGAGGAACATCCGCGAGGAAATCAGCCCGGCCGATCGAAGGGGGGAAGCAAAAATAATGGGACGAGGCATCGTTAATGACGCTGGCCGCTGCCCTTCGTTGTCACGCGAGGAAAGTTCGTTGCACATCGGTCGCTTGGTGGTTGCACCCCTTTTTCGCTGTTCCGAGCGGCAAACTTTGTGTCGTGTGCAGCAGGCTAGCGAGGCGCGCGCGCACCGATTCGATCGAGGGAACAAAAATTGCTGTTTGTCCATCATGAAGGGTTAGCCTTGGCCTTGACGTTGTTCGTCGTCGTTGAATCGAACGTATCCGGCAGCGAACAGAGCATCGAGGAAAACACGGTATCGTTTTCATCGGATCGGTGTTCACGCGACGCGAGATCGATCCGGGAGCAACAAGTACTCCTCCTTCGGGCTCCTTCGGGTTGAAACCAAGGAAATCCAGCCAGCGCCGGTCAGGAACCGGAGTTTCTACGGTGAACCTTCCGGTTCGTAGGGGGGCGGCTCGTCTCGAAAACACGGCCGTTGACATTTTCCTCGCAACTTTATACGAAACGCGAGGCACAGGCAACTTACTACTATCGTTAAATTAGGATCACACGCGGAAACTTCAGCTGAAAAGCGAATTACGTGTTTCCTACGTTAGACAAATGATGAATTGATTTAAAAAAAAAAAAAAAAAAATAGGTACTCACTGTGCATCGTTACGACTCAGTTGTATATTTTTTTCGCGTTTCTTGCTCGTATCATTTTTTTTTTTTT
>NW_025110260.1:95468-108181 GCF_011392965.1 Frieseomelitta varia
TATAATAGTATAATAATAATAATAATAATATAATAATAATTTTAATATAGTAGTATAATTAGTATAATATACTATTATACCAATAGTATATTATACTATTATAATATTACTATTAATAATATAATAACTATTATAATACTATAATACTATAATAGTATATTATACTATTATAACAATATGATAATAATTTTAATATAATAGTATAATTAGTATAATATACTATTATACTAATACTATTATAAGTATAATATACTATTAGTATAATAGTATAATAATAATTTTGTAATATAATAATAATGTAATAATTTTATAATATAATAATAATGTAATAATTTTATAATATAATAATAGTATAATAATAATTTTATAATGTAACTTTCAAAGTTCTACACCTGATATATCAAAAGTATCTGCTATTTACATGCGCGTGATACCACGAAAAAATACCTCGCCCACGTAAGAGATTCATTTCTGTTATCAGTACACTTCGTTTGCTTCTTATTATTCTGATATTCCTCCGTTTGAATTGCACCGGAGCATCGCTGCCAGTGTCATTGCCATTATTGGATTCGAACAACTCCAATTGACAATCAGAAAACACACATCCGCGCGAGTGTTGTTCACTGAATTGTCTCTTTCTTCCACAGTGAATATGTGACTTAACAAAATATTCGAAACGAAGATACTGATGATTTTGATACAGAGTGTTATTACGTTCATTTTGCAAACTGTTGCAGACTATATTCCAGTTTCATTGACTATATTCAACGATACTGTTACAGCTTGAATAATTTCCAACGTTATTGTTCACTTATTTATTGGATGTTCATATATTTATTAGACAAAATGAAAGTCGTATATATATATATATATAAATCTCACGGCGAGTAGCAGCGCCAATTTCAAAATTACAGAGGTAACTTTATCAATGCGTTAACAGCTATTCAAAAATGTATCGAGACAATTAAATCATACACGGGATGCAAATATAACTAAATTACAAGCTACATTATAAAATCTACGGATCGCAAGTATATAAATATAACAAAAGATTTAATTACACTCTTTCGTTGGTCAACAATGCCCGGAATCCAAATCGTTCGTACACTGACGCATGAAATCGTTTCTCGAGGCGTGTTAGCTGCGCGCGTTTCTATTAGAAACAAGATAGATAGTATCTACGACGCTAGAAACACCGTGAATAGGTGAAATTCGACAGAGTCGCCCGGAAGAAACGAAATGAAAAGCGAGAGATTCAACCGCGTGGCGAAAAACCCCACTCATCGTCGACCGTACTTATACGATAAAAGTGTACCGCGTCAATGACCTTGCGTGCGGGCTAAAAAGTGCAGCCGGCGAATAAAATGCGTTTCCATGGTGTGGAAAGCATCGAATTTCAACCGGTCGTTTCTCGTTCGCGTCGCGTCCGTCGAATTACGAAATTCCTCCTCGTCCTCGGCGCCAACTTGCGGGTTCATTTCCTCAGACATGGCCGCCGATTTCGGTCGATCGTCGCGAAAATGTTTTCCTTTTCTTTTTTTTCTCTCTCTCTCTCTCGAGGGAATTCAGCCGTGTGCGAGTTGCTGCACACGGTGCTGGTCTCTGGCCGACCATTAATAAGCCACGAGGCTTCTCCGTTTACAGCTCCGGGTCAGGTTAATCGGATTTGCGACGAGGCCAGCGACGAGGCCAACAACGAACGTCGAAAAATAACGTCGCCGTGCGGATCGATCGAGCCGAGCCGCGGAATCGCCGAACGGCCAGTTTCGAATGCCAATTCCGTTGACCCATTATCTTACTGCTTGGGTCGTCGTCGAAGCTTCAATTTTTACCCGGAGATATACCCGGGTTTGATCGTACGATCGATTGTCAGCGAGAGGGCTTGTTTTTTTTTTTTTTTTTGTTGGTCGCGGAATTTTGAAATCGTTGGTGACGCGTGAGATCAGTCTGACACGGGCACGAGATTATTCCATTCGATTCGCGTGAAAGTGTCGAAGAAGAAGGAAATGTCCGAGATGAAAATATCCTCGGTTGATAACGTTCAGCGAAAGTTTTGCTCTTGACGCGCGAAACAAATCTTTCCTTTCGATTCGAAAGAGTTATCGTCAAATGTTGTACGAGAGGGGTGAATACTTGAACTCTTGCCTTGCGATTTTTTTTTCAGTTTTTTAAGGAGCAAGCGTTACTTACTGTATAATTAATTGTAAAATTAATTTAGGGTATATTGCTTATTGTAAAATTATGGTAACTTAGTTTAGGGTTTTACTGTAACATTAATTTGGTGTTACTGTAAGATTAATTTAACTGTAAAATTAATTTGGGGTTATGTAAAATTAATTTAACTGCAACATTAACTTCACTATAAAATTAATTTAACTGTAAAATTAATTTAGGGTATTACTTACAGTAGTAAAATTAGGATAAATTAATTTAGGGGTTTAGTTACTGTAAAATTAAGGTAAATTAATTTAGGATTTTACTTACTGTGAAATTAATTTGGGGTTACTGTAAAATTAATTTAAGATTGCTGTAAAATTAATTTAGTCGTAGTGTAAAATTAATTTAACTGTAAAATAAACTTCACTATAAAATTAATTTAACTGTAAAATTAATTTAGGATATTACTTACTGTAAAATTAGGATAAATTAATTTAAGGGTTTACGTTCTGTAAAATTAATTTAGGCTATACTTACTGTTAAATTAGGGTAAATTAATTTAAGGTTTTATTTACTGTAAAATTAATTTGGGGTTACTATAAAATTAATTTAACTGTAAAATAAACTTCACTATAAAATTAATTTAACTGTAAAATAAACTTCACTATAAAATTAATTTAACTGTAAAATTAATTTAGGGTATTACTTACAGTAAAATTAGGATAAATTAATTTAACGGTTTACGTTCTGTAAAATTAATTTAGGCTATGCTTACTGTTAAATTAGGGTAAATTAATTTAAGGTTTTATTTACTGTAAAATTAATTTGGGGTTACTGTAAAATTAATTTAAGATTGCCGTAAAATTAATTTAACTGTAAAATTAATTTAGAGTATTCAAAGTATCGGAACATTACACGTAACTTTTATTCATCAGTGTTTAGTTTAACGAAATTAAATTTAAAATCTCTATTGAAATTTCATACGTTTGCAATTTACTTTCTCTTTCAAAACGAAACTTTGACCCGTACGACTCGATGTTACAAGTCCAGAGGGAGTTAAAGAAAGGACACGACGAGTCACGTGTTTCATCTTTCGCGGGACTGTGGTTTCAAAATGGAACGCGTCTCCCTGTTAGAGGCTAGACACCTCTATTTTTTCCAACCTGCTGTACAAGTAACGCATAACGCCACCGACGCGATCGTGCGTCGTTTCGTAAAGCGTGGAACGTAAAGAGAGAGAGAGAGAGAGAGAGAGAGAGAGAGAAAACCAAGTAACAAAGACGAGAAGAAACGCGGGGAAACGTGCGACGAGGGGAACGGTAAAAATATATACTTTTAGGCCCGACTGTACGCGAAACGGCGGGACATTTGTTTCACCGCCGCGGCGAACGCAACGAGCTCTCCCGTGCGGAAGGTTAGGGCCGGATGTCTGCGGAGAAAGTTTCGACCGAGCACGCACGAGCACTCCGCCGGCTGCCGAAAGGCCTAACGGGCGATTTGGGGTAGGTCCTGGCCGAGCCACGTCGACGGTCCCGCGTACAAACCAGAGTACCCGGCGAAAAGAGGGAGACACTCGGATCGAAGGGTGCCGCCACGAGATCTGCTTGGAAAGTTTTGTCGGCCGACGTACGCTTCTTCCCCCTGATATATCCTCATCCTGCCGTATTAGACGTTCCGCGTCGCGTGTACTTCGAAAAAGTAAAAGTTTCTGTTCTCTGCGAAGTGATTGCCTCGTTTGCCGAGTTTGCCTATGCGTCGAACAACATCGTCGGTTTCTCAACATCGCGTTAATCGACTTGAAAATGTTCGACGGCGGCTTGTCCTCTTTATCTTTCTGCCCGGAAACGCGGTAAATCGTCGGTGGAGCGTCGATTGACAAAAACACATTTCGTCTCGCGACGAAAATTTTGACGGCGCGGCCATTTGGACGAGGAGCCGGTTACGCTTTC
The DNA here is from genome assembly GCF_011392965.1 of Frieseomelitta varia. NCBI lineage: Eukaryota > Metazoa > Arthropoda > Insecta > Hymenoptera > Apidae > Frieseomelitta > Frieseomelitta varia. Next base: position 99,575 of record NW_025110260.1, read on the forward strand.
CAGTAAACTGCGAAACGGGCCCCGGGGGCTTTTGTTTCGGCGAGGAGCAGCAGCGTGCCTGCCGCGTCCAAGGACGGGAAAAAGGGGGGGGGGGGGGGGGCCAAAACTCCGAATGGGGTTGCTGAAAAACGAGCTCGGCGAATCAACTCGGGGTATCGATTCTTATGGTTTGTGTAATTTACGTGAGTCACTGCCGCTCGCAGGCCCATACGCGTCGAGCGCGTTTTGCTCAAACAACGGGCGGACCAGCGTAGCGCGTCCCGACAGGGGTTTACGTTTGACTTTTGTTCTCAAAAGATCGAAAGGCGCGCCTGTTCGTGAAAAAAAAAAAAAAACAGCAACGAGCAAAGCTGTTAACGAAAATAGCGAAAAGCACACGGATGTTGTGGCGAAATGCATACCGTAGGGAGAGAGCGTTACACAGAAACGAAACGAAACGAAGCGAAACACGTCGGAGAGGAGCAACGATGCCAAATCCTTTAATTCGATCAGGCACAGAAAGGAAATAGAGAAAGGGAAGAGAAGATGAAGGGGAGGAAGGAGAGGGCCGAATTCGTTTCCGGGGTCGAAGAGCTACGCGCGAGAGAAAAAGAATTCCTTTTCGTGACCGATCGATAACCTGTCCGAGCCGCGCTGGGTTGGCCTACCCTTCCGTTTCTTCCACCGTCGTTCCGTAAACGACCAAGGAGAATAGTTCTGCGAGTTTGGGGCCGCGTAAACTTTCTCGGCGCGCAGCACCTACTTCTGCCGCTTTTAGCCCTGTAACTCGCCGGACTCCGACCCACATCCGCGTCTAATCGCCGTCAGCCGATTTTCGTGTCGGTGTCGTTTCAACTCCATCTTTTAGCAACATCGACGCGACGCGGTGTCCCAATTCGTTTGCGTACACTTCATTGGGACGTTATTTTAGTTCCGTGTAAGACGAGATTTCGACCACTCGCGCTGGCAGCTGATTGCGGACCGTAACGAGCGACCAAACCGTACACAATATTTCGTCGTTTTCTTTTCGAACTTGTCGGTACGATGGAAATTATACTGGATGGAAATTATTGAAAAGTAATAAATTTATTATTTGTTCTGTCTGGGTTGTACTTAAATATACTTGAAATTGACGAAATATTGCAATTTTGGGGCAAAAAGTTCTCGACGTGCGTGGCACGTCAATCTAGCGCAAGAGGTTAACCGCTGATTGCGGACCGTAACGAGTGACCAAACCGTACACAATATTTCGTCGTTTTCTTTTCGAACTTGTCGGTACGATGGAAATTATACTGGATGGAAATTATCGAAAAGTAATAAATTTATTATTTGTTTTGTCTGAGTTGTACTTGAATATACTTGAAACTGACGAAATGTCGCAATTTTGGGGCAAAAAGTTTTCGACGTGCGTGGCACGTCAATTCTAGCGCAAGAGGTTAACCGCTGATTGCGGACCGTAACGAGTGACCAAACCGCATACAATATTTTGTCGCATTCTTTTCGAACTTGTCGGTACGATAGAAATTATACTGGATGGAAATTATTGAAAAGTAATAAATTTATTATTTGTTTTGTCTGGGTTGTACTTGAATATACTTGAAACTGACGAAATGTCGCAATTTTGGGGCAAAAAGTTTTCGACGTGCGTGACACGTCAATCCAGCGCAAGAGGTTAACCGCTGATTGCGGACCGTAACGAGTGACCAAACCGCATACAATATTTTGTCGCTTTCTTTTCGAACTTGTCGGTACGATGGAAATTATTAAGAAGTAATAAATATATTATTCGTTTTGTCTGGGTTGTACTTAAATACACTTGAAACTGACGAAATATCGCAATTTCGGGACAAAAAATTCGCAAGAGGTTAATTATCAAATTGATTGACAATTTGTCGATCAAACGAACGATCGATCGGTCGTGATTTTACACTCGTGCTGGAAGTTGCAAAAATTACATAGATATTTCAGTGAGATGGAAGAATAGTCACACGTTTAAGTCTCCCGTGATCTAACCTAATTAACCTCCAAAATTATGTAATATTTTCTCAGTTTTAAGTGTATTTAAGTAAAACAAAATAGACAAAACAAGTAATATATTTATAAATATAGTTATCTTAAATTATTTGAGATTATTATTAATCTCAATAATATCGATCCAGCGATAGACGAAGTCGAGAAAAAAAAGAAGCGACGAATTATTTGTACTATACGGTTTGGTCACTCGTTACGGTCCGCAGTCAGTTGCCAGCGCGAGTGGTTGAAAAAAGTTTTACACAAGCAAATTATATTAGCACGCGCTGATATATATATATATATAAAACTAGCGTTGCGCGAAAAACGCGCGTCTACCTCTGACTATATGTTTCACTGAATGAATCACTATTGACAGAAAGTGTCAGAACGTCAAGTGTCCGGCGCTGCAATATTCATTTTTCAGTAAGTGTCCTAATATATATAGGACGAGACGGGGTGTACATACTTGGCGAAATTAGTCTATCTTTACACAAGTTTCGAGCCAAGACCTTTGACGCCACTTGTCAAGCCTGTGAATTATAGATCCACTCCTGCTTTTATAACTTTCAACGTATTTTCAACACCGCGTAGAAAAACCGCGAGCGTGACGACTCGTAATTTGTAGAATTTCGCCAAACTTGCTCCGATCGAGAGAGACTTTTTTTTTTTTTTTAACACATTTTCTGCCCCGAGAATTCGAGTTCGACCTGTCCCCGAACGGTGTTCTCGTTTCCAACGGAAATGTTGCTGGGCAAATCCGTAAGAAACCGGGCGAACGATTATCGTTCGGTGACATTCGGTCGCATGCTTACACTTGAGCTACCGGCAGGCTGAACGGGTGTGTCCATAGGCACAATGGGCACACGCGTTTCCTCGTAAAATACAACAGAGAGGACGGATGAACGACGAAGAGGCAGAGGGAGAGAGAGAGAGAGCGAGTGTGTGTGTGGGTGTGTGTGTGTGTGTATAGCGTACACACGTAGACAACGGTCGTTACACACGGTTGTAATGCACACGGTATCGATCGGTGTTTTTGCGCCGTATGACAACTCGTTACGGAACGCTGATCGAAGCGCAAGCACAAAGTACACAATTACGGTATGCTCGCGGTGAGCGTATCGTACACTGAAAGGAAGAAAATTGGCGGAGTTTCGCCTTTTCGCCGCGCTTAATTCGCCTCTTCCGCGGTCTTCTTTCTTCGCCCTCCCCCCTCAGCTCTCTTTCCTTTTCCCTTGTTCCTATCGTTCCCTTCGCTCTTATCCGCCTTTACCTTTATCTCTCTCTCTCTCTCTCTCTCTCTCCCCCTCGTCGAAGGAAAAGCGTGGCGGCTCCTCCTCGTCGTCTAAGGGTTGGCCGACGACGGAAATATTAGCCTGACGTTTTCTTGCTGATTTGACTTTAATATCGGCTGTGTGCGGGACGAGATCCATCCGGCGAGCTTGCCCGCGGGCAAAGAGCGCAATGAAAATATTTCGTTATATCGCAGGACGATGATATTAGCGCGGGAAGAGGCAAAGGTACAAATGGAGAGAGAAAGAGGGTGGAACGAGGGAACGATAAGAGTGGATGGATGTTGAAGACGAAGACGACGGTGTCTCAGTCTTTGACTGTGAGAGGGAAAATTGTTGGAGTGTATTGTGTTACGCAGATAGCGAGAAACGAGAAAACGAAGCGGTTCGATATCGGGGGGGCGATGACAATACGGAGAAGATAATACAGCAGATGGAAAGTTGGCGAGTTTTCGTTACACTCGTCGCGAAGGATAATAGGCTTCCGCCAGCGTGAAGAATATTGGCGGAGCTGAGAAAGACCATCAGTCTGTTCACCTCGTCGCTCGCGAATCGTTCAACGCGGACAAGACGTGTTTTTTAATTGACCGTTCCGTCCACAGCGGACTCGATCCTTTTCGTAAGAGTATCGTCTTTCCGGAAACAGAAGGGTTTTTTTGCTCGACAGGGACGTTAAATAAACGTAGACACGTGGCGCGGTACTCGATGGGAACATTGTTTTTTAAGAACCCTCCTGGGGAGATGGTAGAACGACGTAGGGTTAACGTATGGAAGAAGAGCCGCGTGTTTTAAAAAGCTATATGCACTGCATTTAAAACTTGGTCGAGCAGAGCGCCGCCGTTGAAGTGAATCAAAGTTTCCAATAATGTGTCGTCTTTAGAAAAGTGTATTGCAAAGGTCGGGTTCTTCAACCTCTTGGCGCTGGAATTGACGCGCTTCAATGCGATAAGTTTCATTAACCTTTCATCGTTTCTGTCCGAGCGACGTCGAGTTCAAAGGTAGAAGAAAGCGACGAAATTATTGTGTCGCGGTCACTCGTTATGGTCCGCGAACCAGTTGCCCAGCCGGGGCAAGGTGCAATAAGAAGGTGCAGCGTACGCGGAACCCCGCCAAAAAAAAGAAAGAAAGAAAGAAAGAAAGAAAAAAGAGAGAAAAAAAAACGACAATGACGCGGGCCTAATAACATAATAAGTAAACCGTAGAGAATTAGTGGGTCGTGGATGACGAGTGGCACGCGCGCTATCGATTCGGTTTCCTTGTGTCGTCGGATGACAGGCCTAGGGTAACCCCGGGCCGCTTAATCGGCATCGTGTTATACAGGGGTAGGTTGGTTCGCAGGGCAGGTTATGGTGAATCGGAATGCAGGATTAGTCACGAGCAAGCTTGCCTCTGGGTAACGACAGCTGCTACCACCATGCACCGTTGCCGTCATCAACTGGCGACTATCGACGCCATTAACCGACGGATATACCGGCACCGATGGTTAGTGTCATCTACATTCTACACGGGGATTCGCGCAGGTAACGTCGACGGCCCCGGTGAATACGACGGGGGGCTTCCTCTCCGCTATATACGAAGAGAGAGAGAGAGAGAGAGAGTGGCGAGCTGCGACGACGTTGCGAGGTTTCTAACCCCCTTCCAACGAATCTTCGGAGAATCGAGTTTGAATGGCGTTCCACGGCGTTATCGAATGCGCTCGCCCTCGCCAGCTTCCACCCTCGCGAAATTCTTCTCGGGATTTATCGCGCGTAAAAGGGATTACGCGCGCCGTGCCGCGTTGCCTTTTCCCTTTTTTCCCCTCTCTTTCTCTCTTTTCTTCGAACGAGCGAGCCGATGTGACAGGGTGTCCGTAAAGTCTCTTTACAATTTCGAAAATTCATTACGGAGGCGAGTGAAAAGACAGACGAGTGGAAATTGTTAGAAAATGAGACGTTATATGTTTAAGTTTTTTTTTGTTGCCTCGTTTAATACACCTCTATATATGGGCACCGTTAGTTGCACGAAGCACGTCGAGACGGATCTTCTTGGTCGTCCGCTCCTCCCTTTATCGAAAACGCTGTCCCTGTCACCATAAATGTTCCTGTCCCATGCACGAATTGATGGACGTGACGGTGGGATCTCTTGCATACTGATACTCGGTTCTGAAGTTTCGACGAAGAGTCTGCAGATCCGATTTGGTTTCACTAAACCATGATACGCACTGTGCCTTCTCTCGAGGAGTAGCCATTTCGTAAAGGGTTCGTTTAACAGTATCTTTCATCAACGGAATACCTGAAATGCAATGTGATGAAAACTTTGATAACCACCGAGTACGTGGAACAAATCTAACGAAGAATATCTCGTCAATTGCCTTTGTGGTAAATTTTTGAAACTGTAAAGAGACTATACGGACACCCCCCTGATTCCTTCCTTCTCGGATTTATTCTTCGGGAAGCTAACTTTAGACTTTGGCCCGCGTGGCACAGTGAAACTTCATTTACGCGGATCTTGCTTAAATTGTGCTCGATGCGGGTAATTTTTCATTCAGTTACGTAGGTAGTTGAAATTCACGTTTGATCGGTTCGATTCGCTAAAACTTTGTGTACGTGTCTCGTGTAACGTAATTATTCTCCTCGGTTCATATTTATTTCTCGTCTTTTTCCGTTTGAAATTAGTTTTTTTTTTTTTTTTTTTTATTTCGTCACTCGTGTTCAATGTTTATCATTATCTGAAAACACTCGGGGTATTTATCCGGCAGTTGATCAGAGGAGATTCTAAATCTCTGTAAACCTAAGAATTAGCTCGCCCGTAAGTATCCAGTTCCGGCAGCGTCCAATTTTCGCTTAAAAATAGCTGCACAACGCGGTACGTGAGCGTTGTTCGTAAGACGGGCTTGGCGGCACCGCAAAAAGAGCTCTTTATATTTTTTTTTTCCCCCCACTACACCTTCTGTTCTTTTGCCCCGCTCGTCCAAGTGGCGGTGTAATTCTCCTTCGGTTTCGAGACTGTGTAATTTAGAGCCGTTTGAACGTCGCGCAATGGAGGACACAGAGAATAGGAGAAAGAGAGAAGGGAGGGGGTATATTCGTAATATACTGCTAGGTTTCGATAGGACGTGCACGAGGACAAAGGGGCCTGTTACTAAATTAGACGAGTTGTTATAGTTTCTGAAGAGAGGGGAGACTAATCCGGGATGCCAGCAACCCTTGTCCAGGGAAAAACTAACCCCGCGTGTTCGATGTTTGAGATTTCCTTCGTCGGTCCGGGATGAAAAACGGAAGGACCTCGAGCAACAAGAATTTTTTCGTTTGATTGCGTTCGACGAGAACTTGAAGCGACGTATGCAAATCAATTCAAATTGGCCATCGTTAAGAGCGAGAGCCGCTGAATTTTCTCAAAAAAAAAAAAAAAAAAAAAGCTGTGTAATCTCTTGCGGGCGCAAACTGGAAACGAACCGACGAAGAAAGGGAAGAGGAACGAAACGGTAAGTTCGGACGAGTTTTGCTAGGATGAAAAATGGCGCCAGGTGGATGATGATCCTCCGAAGACGGTTCGGAGGACGTTGCCGATCGTGCGAGGGCCGAAGAAGAAGAAGAAAAGGGTCGTCGAAGAGAGGGACCAAACCGGACCAGACCGGACCGGATCGGATCGCGCGCGCGGCGTTGCCAGAAGATGAAACAGAGGGATACGAGGAGGAAGCGAAACGGGGGCAAGAAGACAGAGGGGCAGGTTGGCCCAAAAAGTCGAGCAAGAGTCGAGGAACTCTCTCCAGGACGGACCCAAGGACCGGACGGCGGCCCCTTTCCTTGCCCCTCCCTAACTAAACCCACTCGTTGCCACAGTGGCTCCGTGTGGCCGTCCTTTTCCCGCTAAAGGAGGTTGGCCCTTGGCTCGCCTGCTATAACACGCTCGTCTCTCGCTCGGTCTGGCCGAATGCCCGCCGCACCTGCGTGCGACGGAGAGGACGCGCGATGGGCCCGGCGAGCGAGCCAGAGAGGGAACGAGAGAGGAAGAACGGCACTGACCTAATGCAACATGGTCAGATGGCAAAGTCAGATCCCAAAGCGACAAGGAAAGAAAGAATGCGCCGGGTTGAAAAGAGAGCAGAGCAAAACGCCGGCCAGTTGGAGGGGAAGGAGGTTAATGGCGGCGGGAGCGTGCCTGGATTGTGCTTCGTTCGGTTTCGCGACGGTTCGTTGGAGATTTCGAGCGGACGCTGACGCCTTTTCGCGTGGTCCTCTTTTTTTTTTTTTTTTTTAGCTTTTTCAGCGCGTGGAAATTGTCATCGGGTCAGGTTGTGGATCGGAGTGCAACCTCGCGTACGATGTTTCTCATTCTCTCTGGTGAGACATCCTTGGCACACATTGGACCACACGGCGATAACGACGATAACGACGCGAGAGATTACGAAGAGGGGAGAGAGAAAGAGAACGTGTCAAGGAGACGATGCTAAAGGAAGTTTCGTTGGAAGGAAAAGACCGGTCCCCGCTGGGAACGGAAGAGCCGACGACAAGGACGCATTGTTCCGGCGTGGTAGATGGCGCCACCTGCACAAGGCACACGCAAAGGGCCGCAGCAGCGGCGCGGCGCGGCGCGGCGCGGCGCGCATCGCTGGTGCAAATAGAATTTCAAGAGTTGCACATTAAACGCTTTATGTCGCTGACGCGCAACCTTTTACGACCTCGCGGCCCGTCTCTCTGTGGTAATACGGCGAGGACCTTTTCAACACTGCTGCAAAGTAACGCGCCCCCCCCCCCCCCCCCCCACACGAACCTTCAGCCCCCGGATAAATAAAGAATGTTTACGGATTTCCTTCTTTTTTTTTTTTCTTTTTTCTTTTCTTTTCTTTTCTTTCTTTCCTTGCCGCCCCGACAGAGAGGAGCGGTTGAGCTTAATAAAATCCGAGCGTGTCCCTCGTGGCCTCCGATTCAAAGGTTCCGTGGATGGCCTCTCGCGGGAATCAACCTGAATCGCGCCAATGCAAATTTCTACCCCTTGAAGATGTGTATAGACGACGAAAGTTATCGAGACTCGTAGGTTCGCTTCGCGCGAGCGTGTCCGAGCAAGGATCGTTCGGGAGGAGTCGAAGGACGAAAGGAGGAGAGGTTTGCACGGGCTGTTGAAAAGCGGCGGGCCGCGGCCGTTGCTGATAATTACCGCACGAGAAAGCACGCGGCGCGTCAGGTGGTTGCGGTCGATCCTATCGCGAAACGCGATTAACTCGAACCAGCGGGCGCGGAGTTCGAGCAGTTTTCGACGTTGGTTAAGTCACTCCCCTTCGTCCTTGGTAGATCGACGATTAACCCAAGTCGAAGGCAGAAGGATCCTCGCCCCTGTAAAAAAAAAA
>NW_025110260.1:108277-136488 GCF_011392965.1 Frieseomelitta varia
AAAAAAAAAAAAAAAAAAGGAAAAAAAAAGGAAAAAGAAAGAAAGAGAAGCAAATGCAAAACCAACGAATTCCATCTTTCTCTCTTGTTCTGCTAAGACTTGTCTTGACCACTTGCGCTGGAATGACGTGCCACGCAAAAGGTCAGGAATTTTTTCGTCCCAATATTTTCTCAATTCTAACACTAGAACTATAGTGTAATATTTGTGGCAAAGATATTAAAGTGCAAGACACAAGAAGAAATTACTAATAAAGAACACAAACTTCTGTTAATATATTAAATTATACGATAATTTATTTAGTCGTTAATTTATTAAAAAAATCACTCGAGTATCTAAAAAATACGCTGTTGTAAAGTTTTCATAGAAAATTATAAATTGGTCATTCTGACCATTCTGGTAGTGTTAAGTATATTTAAGTATGTTTAAGCATAACCCAGGCAAAAGCAAATATTAAATTTATTACTTTTCAATAATTTCTATCCGTTGATATCGTACCGACGAGTTCAAAAAGAAAGCGACGAATTATTGTGTAAGGGTCCCTCGTTACGGTCCGCAATTAGTTGTCAGCGCAAGTGGTTAACCTCTTGCGCTAGAATGACGTCGAGAACTTTATATCCCAATATTTTCTCAGTTTTAAGTACATTTTAGTAAAACCCAGGCTAAATAATAAATTTATTACTTTTCAATAATTTCTATCATACCGACAAGTACAAAAAGAAAGCGACAAATTGTTGTATAAGGTTTGGTCCCTTGTTACGGTCCACCATCAGTTGCCAGCGCAAATAGTTAATCTTTAACGCACGTCGAGAGTTTTTTGTCCCAAAATTGCGATATTTCCTCAATTTTAAGTATATTTAAATATAACCCAGGCAAAACAAATCATAAATTTATTACTTCTCAATAATTTCTATCCAGTATAATTTCCATCATACCGACAAGTTCAAAAAGAAAGCAACGAATTATCGTATAAGGTTTGGTCACTCGTTACGGTCCCGAATCAGTTGTCAGCGCAAGTGGTTAACCTATGACGCACGTCGACAACTTTTTCTCCCAAAATTGCGATATTTGCTCAGTTTTAAGTATATTTAAGTATAACCCAGGCAAAACAAATCATAAATTCATTACTTCTCAATAATTTCTATCCAGTATAATTTCTACCATACTGACAAATTCAAAAAGAAAGCGACAAATTTTTGTATACGGTTTGGTCACTCGTTAAGGTCCGCAATCAGTTGCCAGCGCGAGTGGTTAACCTCTAACGCACGTCGAGAATTTTTCTCCCAAAATTGCGATATTTCGTCAGTTTTAAATATACTTAAGTATAACCCAGACAAAACAAATAATACGTTTATTTCTTCTCAATAATTTCTATCATACCGACAGGTATTTCTTCAAAAAGAAAGCGACGAATTATTTAAGTATTGTAAGTAATACTTAAATTTAAGTAAGCGACGAATTATTGTATACGGTCACTCGTTACGGTCCGCAGTCAGTTGTGTCAGCGCAAGTGGGTTTAAACGCCTAAGATCGGTTTCGGAGGATACAGCGTCGAGCCTTCAGTTTTGCGAGGAATCGCGCGGCAATGAAGCAAGAAGAGTGGCGGCCGTGGTAAGAAATCTAATATCCTCGCGTTGAGTCGAGCGATCTACATTCGAGCATCGTCGTCGTCGTCGTCGTCATCGTCATCGTCATCGTCATCGTCATCGTCATCGTCATCGTCATCGTCATCGTCATCGTCATCGTCATCGTCATCGTCATATTCATCGTCGTTGCTCGAAAAGAGAGAAGCGCGCGCGGCCAACCGAAAGAAGAAGCGGGACGAGGAAGACAGAGAGCGAGTGAGAATCGGCGCGATGTGTACTTGCACGAACGGGGGGCGAACTACTTTTTGCCGATCTCTTCTCCTCTGCGTACGTCTTTGCTCGTCGGTCGGGCGATCCTTCGCGCGCTGCGGCCCCTCTTCTCCTTCCTCTTCTCCACGATCGTCTCTTCTTCCTCCTCGAGTCGTTGCACTTCCTCAGCTGGCAGGAGCCTCTCTGCACCCCATCCTGCCCCGCCGCCTCGCCATGGCTTTCGCCTCCACTCGTCTATTTCTCTAGATTTCAAAGCGCTCAAACAGGTTTCAAAATCCCGCCCGCGGAAAAATCTCGTTCCCCTCTCGCAGCGAATTTCTTCTTCGTCCTTCTTCGTTGTCGTCGCCGCCGCCGCCGCTGCCGTTGCTGCGAAGAACTTGCGATCGTAAATCGTCGATTCGCCGGTTTTCGTCGTCACTGATCTGTCGATGACTCTTCTTCTGCCCACGTCGAATCGTCGTCGAATCGTCCCTTATTTGTATCGTTCGGTACTCGAATGAGTAAGTTTCTTCTGGAAATCTATTTTGTTTGGTCGGGTTTAGTTTTTGATCGCTGCGCCGCCGTCGAAAATCGAGGAAAAGAGGGTTAACGCGACCGTGCGTCGGATGGAGATGGTAGACAGGAAACAATGCCAATTTAAGCCACATGCACCGCTCTGGCTTCGTATTTAGGTGGATAATCGGCTTACCGAGGCGGTCTGCCGGGCAGCCCACTTTCAGCGCGTCGTCTCCAGCGATGGAGCTATCCCGCTCTTCGATATTTTCGTGCGAAAACCGCAACGTACAAGCCCCGTCCGCGGAGAACGGCCCCCAGTGTTTCGATACAGGGGAATAAATTTCTTCGACGATTTTCTCCTTTTCTTTCTTTTCTTTTTTATTGTACCGAACAAAGGTAAATTCGAACGCGTTGATCGTATTCGCCGAATAAATGCCAACGACGGTGTTCACTTGCACGAGAAATGTCCCGTAAAAAGTAAACGAGCTCGTGATTAACCTTTTATCCGTGTCAAAATTTCGCAGGCAGAGATTCGTCGACGTTATCCACAAGTTTCGATGGCTACGTTTCGTTAAAAAAAATTCTGTTTCACCTCTGTAAATGCCAACATCTCGCGTCGTAGACAATTAACTGCTACTGGTAATCCACAGTTGGACATTTTTGTAGGGAATCGAAGGGAAGAAAAGGATCGAAACGTTGTCGAACGCGCGTCGCAACACTGCACACGCGATTAATTGCGATTAATATAGCTCGTTGGAATAGATTAGCGTAGCCAACTCACACTTGGAAGGGAAACGTGGTCGTGAGTTATCCATATGTGTTCTCAATTGCGGGGCGAATTTAAGAAGAAACGGAAAGGAGAAAGCGGGAAGAGAATTCGAGAAGCCATCTGACGTGTTTTTCAATGTTCTCGCCTGATTGTGATTGAAAAGTCGCGGTCGCGAAATGTGAAAGTAATACATAATAACTGAACAATCGGCGCAATGCGATTCCCCCCTCCCTCAGCAGTTAAGCTGTAAATTCACACCGTAGTTTCAAAGTTCGATTCCGGATGAGTTGCGATAAGCGAGTTGCCGCCCGACAAAGCTGTTACCCGAAGCCCGAATGACGAAAAAGCTGGTCCGCGTGGTGCTGATCGGTGTGTGTTTCGGTGGATGTAACGGAAATGCGACAATTAATTTCCTCGACAATGTAGGTTCGCGGTGGCCGAGCACGATCGATGCGATTTACTCGCTTCTATTTACTCGCTGTCTATTTGTTAGCGATACTATTACCATTATTATTAAATAATTAAGCGGCTTATTCGGCGCATGCAACGGCAAACAGGTTACGCGATCTGTTGAACTATCGCGATCGCATTAGAATTTATATTACTCTGCGCGCGGAGAACTCGGCAAAAAAAAAATGGCATCTAAAAATCGTTGCAAACACGCAACGACGTGTGTGGGAAACACACGTTGCCAAATGCCTGGAAAAATATCTCCGGTACGGGTTAGCCACTTCTCTCTCTCTCTCTCTCTCTCTCTCCCCCTTCTCTCACCGACCGGGAATAAAGTTTCGAGAGACGGGAGACGATGGCATTCGAGAAGGAACGATCGAGAGGAAGAAGAAGAGGGCTCAAGTATCGAGGACGATTCTCGAATGCAAATATCAACGGGTATTTTTATGCGTCTTTGCCGTGCAATGTGTACCCGCGCGCGGTTAAGCTCCCCCCCCCCCCCCCCGGAGCGTTGACTTGCAGATCGCCGGGCGTTCCGACGAATTTGAAATTTTAACAGCGTCCATCTTGCGCGCCACTTGCCGCGATCTCTCCGACGAACGAAAATTGGCCGTTACAGGGGGAGTGGGCTCTACTGCGGTCAAATGCCGCGTCGTTTCATTTCGTCGTTGGAAACTCGATTCGAATACGAAGGTTCGGTTAATTTCGCGAGTCCTCTCGTTGGAGCACCGTCGAGAGGACGGCAACGACAACGACGACGTCGAAGACGACGTCGTCGAGTGAGCTCTACGGAAGGGGGACGAAAAAAAAAAAAAACCGAGAAGACGACGCAGCGTTCGGCGGTTGAAGCACGCGCGAAATAATTTTGCGGGGCACACCGGTGATCGGCGATCGGCCGATCGCTCCAATTAACGCGAGAGTATTTGCGCTAAAATTACGGCCGTCGGACGCCGGGGGCGAAACCTCGCCCAACCGATGGGTAATCGATACAAAAGTCCACAAGGGTTGGGCCGCCTTAGTGGCCCCGCTCTCTTTCTCTCTTTTTCTCTGTCTCTCTCTCTCTCTCTCTCTCGCTTTCTCCCTTTTCTCTGTTTCTCTCTATCTTTCTCTCTCTCTCACACGCCGCGCTTTCCTTTCCTCTCCTCCTTTTTTTTTTTCCCTCTCCCGCCCCCACCCTCTCACCACCTCTTTACTTCGCGCACAGAGAGGCACAACCGACCACTCCGCTTCGCCGCGACTGCTGCACCGTTTCTGGAACCGACTTGCGAGCGACGCGGGCGAAAAAAAAAAAAAAAAAAAAGAAGAAAAAAAAAGAAGAGAGGGAAAAAAAAGAGGAGGAGGAAAAAAAAAAGCTACGAAAACTGAATAGAGTCGGCTCTCGTCTTTTTTTCCACTCGACCAGACCATCGTAGAAAGTTTAACCCTTTATCGCGGCACGCACCATTTGTCTCGCAATGGCCGGCATCGGATTCTTTGCCTCGCCTCGTCAAAGAGCCACCTAGCACGCTTCGAGGCCGATTTTAAATATATCGACCACGCGTTCGCCTTTTTTTTTTTTTTTCTCTTCTTCACGACGCGATGCGAGATTCCTCCGCGACGAGACCGGGGGAGGGCAAAGCGAACAGCCGAAAGCGCGCGACACGCCGACCGCGCGCTCATTAATAATATTTTTACGCGTATTGCTACGTGCTTCCGGCCAACAGCAGCAGACCTCTCCGCCAGTCTGCAATTGGGCGCACGAGCGGCAATACGTTCTCGGGTGACGTGCGTGCGTGGACTCGTGCTTTCCGGTCCGGTATATCGGGTGTACCGTTTTCGTTCCAACTTGCTGAAAACGTTGCTCGACGGGGCGCGCGCGCAAAAAAAAAAAAAAAAAATCGAAATAGAAAAACAAACTCGCCGNAAAACGGAAAACCGAACGATAAATCGAATGGAATCGGAGACTTCCACCGATTCCTTCCATCAGGGGGGGCCTTCGTCGTCGTTGCGTACAGAACGCGAACGAACGCCGAAGAAAGCGATGGCACGCTCCGCAGGGAAGAAAGAAGCGGTCGAAGCTGGGCAATGGGGGCGGGGGGCGGCGGAGGGGGGAGGGGGGCGGCGGAGGGGGGAGGGGGGCGTCGATCCCAGGGAATGGAAGAGCGGCGAAATAAAGGCATCCTTTTAATGGGCAATACTAATCAATGAAATACGAAGCTACGGGGAGTAGGAGATATGCGTTGCGGAGAGAGAAGCGGCGGAAAGAAGAGCGAGAGAGAGAGAGGAAGATAAAGAGAGAGACGGTCGAACGTGGCCGTGCAAACAAAGGGGATATGCGGCCGCTTCTCTCTCCTCTCTCCTCTCCTCTCCTTCCTCGTCGCTCTCGCCGGTCTCCGTCCCTTTCGTGCCGGGAACCCTCTCCCTCTCTCCCTCCCTCTCTCTCTCTCTTTATACCCCGTTCGGTGTTTCCCTCTTTTTCCCTTTCCGCGTGTACTGCACGTACGCGCGTGCACGCGTGTAGCCGCGTCTTCGTCGATCGGCGGCCGCGCGACGCAGAGGGCAGGATATTTTTCAGGATGGGATATTTAACGCGTTGGCCAGGTCAGTAACCCCGGGGAGCCGGGGCCCCGCGATTGGCCGGTCTGCTCGGCGTCCTGCCACGAATTCCCGGCCCCTCATTGGCCGAGCCGGGCCCTGGACCTACACCAACACCCTGCGTGCCACGCACGTCCTACGTACCGGACCACAGAGTACCTACGTCCGTCCGTGCCTCGTTTCTACGTTCTCCTCCACCACGTTCCACAACGTTTCGAGTGTATAAACGCACGCACGCACGCACGCACGCACGCACGCACGTCGTTTTCTGCATCTGCCAGACCAGCGTCCGGCTTCCACGTATATATATATATATATATATATATGTACGTATATATGTCTCACGACCTCGCTCAACCGTCGCCAACTTGGCCCACCATCGTCGCCGCCGCCGCCGCCGCCGCCAGATTCACCAACCGGATCATCGAACCTTTTTCACCGGAGATCTCACCGAGTTCGATGCACTCGCCGTGTGACGTTGGTCGTTTGATCGATGCGCTCGACTTTACGCACCGCGTCGAACGACGGCTGGAAGGGGGGGGGGGGGGGGGGATAATGCGAGGGACCCCCCGGGGGGGACCGACGTTTTTTTCCTTTTTTTCTTTTCTTCTTCAAGGGGAAATCGGCGAAACTGTTTTCCACGACATTCGAATATTTCCGCAGCGGCGTATCTGGAATTACATCGCGGCCGTGTTGGATACACCGGCGCGCGTTGTTATGGATCCGTGCGTAATTCACGTGCCGCTGCATTACCGAAATTACAACGGATGATAATATTACGATGCATTTCAATCGCGAAATCCCCTGACACTTTTGCGAACTGAAATCCCGCCGATATTAAATTCGCATCGGGCCTCTGCGGCCGTCTGTGTTTGCGCATTGTCGTCGTGTGCCTGTATTAAATTGCAAGGAGCGTTGCTCGCTTCGGCTCAGTTTTCCCCGTCGCGATTTAAGGATCACTGGGCACCCGAAGTTTCCGGAGAAGAATTTTAGAAATTTCGCCGGTTTACAGTTACACTCGTTTTGAATTCGTATCGATTCGTGCGTCGATTTTAACGAATATAATTTAACGACCGACGCGATACAAACCCGAGCCGCTTGGAATCGCTCGATATTTATTACCCTATATCCTCTCGACTCTCTTCTCCTCTTTCCTTTTCTCCTCTCGTTTCGCCTCTTTATCGAGCGTAGCCAATTTGTTAAGAGATTTCTTGCGCCGAAGCAATCCGCGCTCGAGTTTATCGCGATCGTGCGCGCCGGTGACGTCTGATCGGAGGACGACCGTTTAACGAAACTCGTATCGCCGGTTGTAGGGTTAAGGAAGGCCAAGCCGTATGGTTAAGGGCCGTTAACGTCGGCATAACGGACAAGGAGCAAGAGAGAGAGAGAGAGAGAGAAGTCGCGTTTACAGCCGCGTGGCATCGGGACACATCGAGAGAGGGAACGAGAGATAACCGCGTTTGGATGTAGGCTACCAGAGTCACGACCTTCTTCCTCTTCCTCGCGCGATCGCCGTTGCTTCTCCTTCTCCTCCTCCTCCTCCTCCTCCTCCTCCGCCGCTTCTACCTCTGTCTTCCATCTCTCTCTCTTCTTTTCGTTCCTCGTCTCTCCCTCGATTTTCTTCTTCTTCTTCTTCTTCTTACGTCTGCATTTCCGTTTTCTCCAGTTACTTCCAGCCGCTTGTTTGCCGGAAGTTTCTCAAGCTGCGACTTGTTACCATCGGCGCGTTATTGTCGTAGGTTATTTAATTCTCCTGCCACGCACGTCGAGAATTTTCTTATCCCAATGTCGCAATATTTTCTTTCATAGTTTTAAGGTGGCCAGGACAGTGTGAAATTTTTAGAAAGAATCGATTCTTTGTTTTTGCTTGATTTAAATGGTAGTTTTAAATGGAAATTTTATTCTTGGAAATAAAATACAAAAGGTTTTCGGGATGTAATGATAAATCTGCGATACAATAATTGAATTTGTATCGCTGTTTATAAGTTTAGTATTATAAAGTGTTAAATCGTGCGATTCAAATGTTACTTTTGGCGAATCGAATATCAGGGGACTTGGAGGATTCGATTTTGTTGTGAATTGTAAGAACTGTCGAGCCCGCGATGTATAAGTCAAAAAAAGTAAGTAAAGGATACGTATGAGAAACGACGATTTCTGAAACTTTAAAAAAGCGTTTCTCTCGAAACTAGGTTTTAGAAACGATGTGCGAGATATCTCGATTACTCGTGAAACTTGGTATATATCTTTAGTGTAACATTTACTAAAGATCGAACATTTTGTAATTTTTAACAATTTCGAAAAAATACAGACAAAAGACGTAGAAATTGCTGGCATAAATTCGACACATCAGAAACAAACAGCTGCTGTTTTCATAATTTTCACACAAATGAAAATATTCTCCCTAGAGAATATTGTTTACTTTCGAACTTTTCCTGCCTTTTCGTTACGGCTAATCTTGTTTGGCTGGAATCACGCACACCGATAGGCAATGTAAAAAAACGTCATGTGAAGGGATGCTAAAAAGTTAAAAAGTTAAATAAGAGCCCTCTTTTTTTTCTTTTTTAGTGTTGCTTTTTATAATTCGTAACGTGTTAAAATAACCACAAAAGCTCGTGTCAATCAAATGTGTAATTTTTTTTACTAGCTCTCCAAAATATACGTAATTTTTAGGCCCGTCACACCGTCCGGTCCTCTTAAGTATGTCTGAATATAACCGAGGACAACGACAAATGATAAATTTGATTATCGTACCGACGAGTTTAAAAGGAAAAAGCGACGAATTGTTGCGTACGGTTTGGTCACTCGTTATGGTCCGCAATCGGTTAACCAACTTTGGCGCGTTCTTCTATATTCTCTACAGAATTCGACGATTTCCTGAAATTTGAAACACTGGAACCGTTGAATCGTTATTGTTACTCTCGGTTTTCGGTCGAAACGTTCGGAAGTTGGAGGTCTTTCAATAGTGAAATTCTCAAAGATCCTCGAGAATTTAAAATAAATAAAGTTCCAAGACTCTTGTAAAGATAACTCCTAATTCTTCATTAAACTACAGAAATACACCGATAGCCAATGTAAAAGAAAGTTATGTAAAAAAATGCTAAAGAGTTAAAAAGTTAAATAAGAGCCCTCTTTTGTTCTTTTTTAGTGTTGCCTTTTATAGTTCGTAACGTGTTAAAATAAATCACAAAAGCTCGTGTCAATCAAATATTTAATTTCTTTTTAGTAGCCCTCCAAAGTATACATAATTTTTAGGCCCGTCACACTGTCCGATCCCCTTAAGTGTATCTGAATATAACCGAGGACAACGACAAATAATAAATTTGATATCGTACCGACGAGTTTAAAAGGAAAAAGCGACGAATTGTTGCGTACGGTTTGGTCACTCGTTATGGTCCGCAATCGGTTAACCAACCTTGGCGCGTTCTTCTGTATTCTCTACAGAATTCGACGATTTCCTGAAATTTGAAACACTGGAACCGTTGAATCGTTATTGTTATTCTCGGTTTTTGGTCGAAACGTTCGGAAGTAAAATTCTCAAAGATCCTCGAGAATTTAAATAAATAAAGTTTCAAGATAACGTGTTTAAAGATAACTCCTAATTCTTAATTAAACAACAGTACTTTAAATAACAACGACAGGCTCTGTCGCGAAAGACGCTTTATTTCATTTGACGTCCTAATCGTCTTACACGCGTGCATTCGTATGTTACGTGGTCTTTAACTGTCTGATCATTGACAAGCAGTATCTCCTTAAATGCTACCCGCACGGGGCCACAACTGGCCAAGTATCTGTATTCACGGAATCGCTCAGAATCTAATTTGAAAACTAAAGTTCGAAACTCGATGATCCATTTACTTATTCTCCACGTGATTTCAATAATTCAAGCGGCTGTGAAACCTGATTGATTTCCCATCGTGTTAGAGATTTGATACTCTTCAATTTTCACATTCTTTGAGTATCGAATGCTTTCAAGCGTCGCTGTAAATATTCGTCGCAATAAACGTCGAATAGAATAATCGTCATTCACCATGAATGGAAGCCAAGCTCTAAACCATCGAGCCATCAACATGTTCGTTTATAATAAACAATCGAGTCGAAGGGAGTTCGCTAATTTTCCCCGCTGTTCAGAGGCTCGTCGTTTCATCCGAAGCACTGACTAAAATTTCGCCTGAACGTCGTGCCTAGCGAAGGCGGGATATTCGAAAAAGAGCTAACGAAAGACGATAAATAAACAGAGTTCCGTTGCCGAGTGTGTTACCCGATGAGTAATGAAACTGGAAACCAACGATTTACAACCGTTCGCGAGAGCTCTCGCGTACCCACTCGTAAAAGAGGGGACGTAGATCCGTTCTTCGTTTTCCAAGTTGATCGTTAATGCATCCGTTTGGAGGAAGCCACGTCCAAGGTATTAAAGGCATCCGCAAAACCGGTACCGGCTCCTCTCCGGTTATCGTTTATCCGCGAGGTGAACTTTCTCGCGGAGATCTTCATTTCCATGGCTGGCTCGCCCCTTGGCCCGAAACCAGCTGCCAACCACCGGCCAACCTGATTTCCCCTCTCTAATCGCCCACTCCCTTTCTTCCCTCGGTCGGTGACAGAAAAACGAGTCCAACGATCCGTCGTGCGCCTTTTCTCGCTTTCGATTTCGCCGGCTGGTTCGATGGAAGGCAGAACGAAGGAGAGGAGAGATCGATCGGGAGGAAACAGAGGAAGGACGTGGTCTAAATATGGGGCCCTACTTATTAGACCACGTTTATTTATTGGCGAGATTTTGACGAGATTTTCGAAAGAGTCACGGCATGGATGTGTGTATCTTCAACGTGTTTGTTTTACGGTATGGAATTGACGAAAAGCAGAGAATCTTCTTCGTTGAAAATTTTGACATTTGATGGAAAGGTGTGAATCTTTACTTTCGAACGGGCCGCTATGGAGCGAGTTAAGAAAAAGCTGACGCTAAAGACAGCGTGTTTTTTGGGGGAATTATTTTTTAAACGTAGATTTAAAATAGATATTAATAACTTGCTTCACAATAGTCACAAATGTATATTTTCATTTGTTTAATGGAGAAAGATCCATTACGAGAAGATGAAAGTCGTATCCGATACCACCCTCGATTAACTCTGAGATCGCTAAACGCCTTTTATAAGATTTTGATATTCTGCAACATGGTCATCTTCAAATTTTTGTGATACAGTAAAGTTATGTTACAAAATTTACTGTATTTATAAAATGCGTTTGAATTATTTTACTGTATTTATTTTGTAAATAAAATACAGTAAAATAATTAAAACGCATTTTATAAATACAGTAAAATAATTAAAACACATTTTATAAATAGAGTAAAATAATTGAAACGCATTTTATAAATACAGTAAAATAATTGAAACGCATTTTATAAATAGAGTAAAATAATTAAAACGCATTTTATAAATACAGTGAATTAACATAACCTTTTACAAGACAGAGCAAACAGAATGTCTATATACCTGTTAAAATTGTTAAAAATAATTTTTACTATTTTTACTAGTTTTGACTATTTTTTTAAACTAATAAAAATAAAGATTTTTATAACTGTATTGCATTTTATACGTCCTTTAGCAGACATTATGAGGCAAAATCGAATATTCCAGATATGCCACGAGGAAATTTTATTTTTCCCCGAGCCGTGCAATTTTTCCCCAAAAGTTCGATCGTTTTTTTTAATTGTATATGGCCCAGTTAAGAGATGTAACCTTTGATTTAGCCGTGCGAAATCCTTCTTTCGATTTTTATCAAGCTAAGGTTAGGTATCTGATTTTACTCCTACTTCAAAGTGGATTTTACTCCACTCTTCTGTAATATATATATATAATTATACAATTACACATTTATACGATTCGACGTCTGTTCAAAAGCGCTCGCCCGACTCCATTCGATAGCTCGCAGATAGAATCCAATTGACTTCCGAGTGTCATTCACAGTCTTCAAATAGTAGAACAACCCTTGTTCCTTCTAAGAACAATCAGATTCTAATTTCGTAAATCCTAAAACGTCCGAGAACCCTTGTCGAACCTTTTCTTCCTATATATTTCCATTAACATTATGGAATTTTATTGTGATTTATTATCTTTCTTCTCGGGAAACTTTCGATTGGAAATTTCGCGAAACAACGTCGGAGAGGGAGAGAGAAACTTTTTACCGCAAAGAGCCAATCCTTTCTCGCTTTGTTTCTACTGGCGGTCCCGTGGCGCGCCGGTTTAAACCCCTTTCGCCTTTTTGAACGCCGTACCAACGTACCCTCCCGGCCCGGCGTATCCATATAGGCCAGCTGTTCGCGCTTTTCGTCCAGTCAAGGGTGTGTAGCTGGTGGTAGGTGGTGCAACGTGGCGCCGGGGCTCTCTCTCTCTCTCTCTCTCTCTCTACGGTCCGCCTCTCCTCTGAAGTGGCACTCTGGCCGAAATTCAGTTTATTCGAGTACCGCCGCTTTAAGCTCGTCAGCTGTAATTACGCGCGAATCCGCCTCAAAGGGTCTCGCTCCGCTTGCTTCGCGTCCTCCCCGCGAGGAGAGAAATGGACCCCGGGCCCCGCGCAATTACAGGATCCGTGGTTGACCTATCGATGAGGCTAATTCGGCCGGCCGGCTGGGAAAGTAGCGCCATCCGGAATTTTAACAATCCCCCGTCGAACGTTCAAAGGGGCCAAAGTAACCGGCGTTGCTGCACGCGCCTCGCGGAAAGAACCCGAGTTCGTTAACGATCGTTTAGAATTTTTCTCTTTCTACCGTTCAACCTTTTTTCTTCCTTCTTCGCGCGGTGAAGATCTACCTCGATAATTAATAGAGGAAACGCGGTGGAGTAGTCGCGGAAGATTTCGAGAGAGAGAGAGAGAGAGAGAGATGACGAGTAGAGAAGGGATGAGACGCGACGCGACGGCCGTTAAACGGCGACGTACTGTTTAGCGAGAGGAGAAAGAAAGAAAGAAAGAAAGAAAGAAAGAAAGAAAGAAGGGGGGGAGAGACGAGGGATTCGTTGGCGGCGTTTATCGTGACCTAAAATCCTCGTCCCAAATATCCCGAGCCTCGTCTAGATCTCGGCTTTCGTAGTCTGACGTAGTGTCGGGGCTGCCGGTGGAGAAACAGGGCGCCGCGCCGCGCCGTGTACGGCCACGTACGGCCTGAATTCTTTCTCGTTGACGGGTGCGCGAGTGCGCACATTCTCCCGTCTCGAGAGGTCCTAGAGCAGAGCCGGCGATAGCTAGGGAAGAAGGTAGCTCCGGTGGCTTGTTATCGCACCTTCCCTTGCTCCGAGGGAGGATTAAGCAGCGAGGGAGACGGAGGCAGTGCTTGCAGACGGGTCGAGACGGAGCCCCCATTACGATACACTGCCTGCATACGTAGCTCTCTCTCTCTTTCACACACACACACACACACACACACACACACACATATCTCGTGTATACCTCGCCCCGGTTTCTCTCTCTCTCTCTCTCTCTCTCTCTCTCTCGCTCTTCAAGTTCCTCTGACGCACACGGCGTCTCCGAACCTCGACATCGATAACGAGACAATGACTCGTTTGACCGTGCGCGTATGCTAATAACGCACCCGTTGCAGCATTTCGAGGAGTTCGTCTTGACGGGGCATACCTACCTACCTGTGGACACATCTCTACCTTGCCGAGGGTGAGATCCAGGAGAAAATGGAGAGAGTGGAGAGGAGAGCCAGCGATAATCGTAGGAATCGCATCACGGGGACTGGTTGGCCCCGCGCAAACGGGAATCGTTAAAAAGTCCACGGATAATCGGCCGGGGAATGCTAATCACGGAGGGGTAATCAGCATATTCGACGTTAGTTAATGACCGCGCCAACCGTAAAATTAAACGAGCGGTAACGGAACGACATCGATTCGTTCGGTGAAACCGACCGATGGGGGGGTTGGGAGGGGAACGAAGTTCCCTCCCGCGATTCGAACCGACTCGTTTAACACCGATTTAAACTTCAATTCGAGTCCCTTTATTAATCGATCATCGAGAATCAGCGTCCGAGGATATCGCGCTAACTTTCACGCCAATTGGCGGGAATCCTTGCCGTTTGGGTTGTTTTAACCACTTGCGCTGGAATTGACGTGCCAATAGTCGTCCCAAAATTGCAGTGTTTTTCTCAGTTTCAAGTATATTTCAGTAAAACGGATAATAAATTTATTACTTCTGAAAAAGGAAGCGACAAATTGTTGTATACGGTCCGGTCGCTCGTTATGGTTCGCAATCGGTTGCCAGCGCAAGCGGTTATAACATCTTGAGAGTTTTCTCGTCCAAAAATTTCAATATTTCCTCAGTTTTAAATGTATTTAAGTATAACACAGGCAAAATAAATGATAAATTTCTTACTTTTCAATAATTTCTATCCAGTATAATTTCTATCATACGGACAAGTTCAAAAAGAAAGCGACAAATTGTTGTATACGGTACGGTCACTCGTTATGGTCCGCAATCAGTTGCCAGCGCGAGTGGTTAACCTCTAACGCACGTCGAGAATTGTTTGTCCCAAAATTGCGATATTTCGTCAGTTTTAAGTATATTTTAAGTATAACAAATGATAAATTTATTACTTTTCAATAATTTCTATCCAGTATATTTTCTATCATACCGACAAATTCAAAAAGAAAGCGACGAATTATTGTATACGATTTGGTCGCTCGTTATGGTCCGCGATCGGTTGCCAGCGCAAGCGGTTATAACATCTTGAGAGTTTTCTCGTCCAAAAATTTCAATATTTCCTCAGTTTCAAATGTATTTAAGTATAACACAGGCAAAATAAATGATAAATTTCTTACTTTTCAATAATTTCTATCCAGTATAATTTCTATCATACGGACAAGTTCAAAAAGAAAGCGACAAATTGTTGTATACGGTACGGTCACTCGTTATGGTCCGCAATCGGTTGCCAGCGCGAGTGGTTAACCTCTGACGCACGTCGACAACTTTTTGTCCCAAAATTGCGACATTTCGTCAGTTTTAAGTATATTTGAGTACAACCTGGACAAAACAAATAATAAATTTATTTCTTCTCAACAATTTCTGTCCAGTATCATTTTTATCATACTGACAAGTACAAAAAGAAAGCGACAAATTTTTGTATACGGTTTGGTCACTCGTTAAGGTCCGCAATCAGTTGTCAGCGCGAGTGGGTTAACCTCTAACGCACGTCGAGAATGTTTTGTCCCAAAATTGCGATATTTGCTCAGTTTTAAGTATATTTAAGTATAACCCAGGCAAAACAAATCATAAATTCATTACTTCTCAATAATTTCTATCCAGTATAATTTCTATCATACTGACAAATTCAAAAAGAAAGCGACAAATTTTTGTATACGGTTTGGTCACTCGTTAAGGTCCGCAATCAGTTGCCAGCGCGAGTGGTTAACCTCTAACGCACGTCGAGAATTTTTCTCCCAAAATTGCGATATTTCGTCAGTTTTAAGTATACTTAAGTATAACCCAGGCAAAACAAATCATAAATTCATTACTTCTCAATAATTTCTATCCAGTATAATTTCTATCATACTGACAAATTCAAAAAGAAAGCGACAAATTTTTGTATACGGTTTGGTCACTCGTTAAGGTCCGCAATCAGTTGCCAGCGCGAGTGGTTAACCTCTAACGCACGTCGAGAATTGTTTGTCCCAAGATTGCGATATTTCGTCAGTTTTAAGTGTATTTAAGTATAACACAGGCAAAATAAATCATAAGTTCGTTGCTTTTCAATAATTTCTATCTATATTTCTATATTTCTAGTTTTAAAAGTTGAACTAATTAAATAAATAAGGGACGATACGTTTGGTACTTGCCAGTATTAACTTTAATATTCTCGTCGAGACTTCTAGTTGAACCTTGGCTCTGTCTCTTTTTCAATATCGCGGAGACCATCGGAGAGGATCTCTCTCTCTCTCTCTCTCTCTCGCAGCGACGGACAATCGTTGTTGACGGACTAGAGAGCACGTGGTGAACGTCGAGGGTACGAGGCAGCAGTATGTTACGCGTTCGTGACACAACGCGCGAGTACTCGTGTTCGATCTTCTCGCGGCGAGACACGCGTTTCAATCATTTTCGTCGATCGTTAGATTTCGAGTATCGATCGTTCGTTCGTTTTTTTCCCTTTTCTTTTTTCTCTCTCTTTCTCTCTCGCTCTGTCTCTCTCTCTTCAGAATCGCGCATCCAGTCGCGTCTGGGTTTTGAAATTCTGGAAGCTTCGTTCGGAAACTTTACGTGGCTCACGATACGCCGTACGTCCCCGTATAAAAATACACTTCTCGTTGATACTCGGAGTATATAAATAACCGCTTTATCTGACACGGTTATCTTGAGAGGGATAAAGCTCTCTCTTGCCGGTAGTCGCGTTTCACCGTCCCGTTCCTAAACAGCAAGTACAGCCAACCCGGAGCTTTTAACCCTTCTCTTGGTCAATTTTGACCCGATCGTCTCTCTCTTCATCCTTGACAGACCTTGGGCTGACTCGGGGAGAAACGGGAAATAATCGTTTTCGGTGCAGCTGACCTTTCCCTTCAATTTTGCGTTTAAGTTCACCGATGAGAAAATGTCAATTTCGTGTTAACAAGTATTGTGGAAGAAATGCGATCTCAGAATCGGACATCTTTTTCTTAACTCTCTAAAGATGGAGAGTCTACAATAAATATTACATAATTTAAAAAATAAATATAATAATATAATAATAAAATATATAATAATTTATAACAATAAATATTATATAATAAACTAACGTTGTGAAAAAAAATTCTTCGTACATAATTGCATTAATTATATAATAATTTAAAATAAATACAATGATATAATAATAAAATATATAATAATTTATAACAATAAATATTATATAATAGTCTATAATAAACTAACGTTGTGAAAAAAAAATTCTTACATAATTGCATTAATTATATAATAATTTAAAATAGATATAATAATTTATGATAATAATTAATATTATACCATAGTCTATAATAAACTAATATGTAATATATACTAATGTGTAATAAACGCTGTAAAAAAAAAAAAAAAGGAATGAATTCTTACATAATTGCATTAATTAGTTTGAACGGACGCGCGAGACTGAAGATCTTTTAATACAACGAAACCTGGACGGATAAACAATTATTCTTATACATCCGCAATATTTATTTCAGAAATTTACGTTATCCCCTCCCCCTCTTAGTTCGTACAAGATGAGACATAACAGTCAGCGCCACGCGCGAATAATAAATTTTCCGTCCGAGAACTGTTAGTGAAATGAGTTGCTGCCGGGAGCCTGTAGGTTGGAGGAAAACGCGAAAACGCAGCAGCGATAGTTATGATCAATTTCCCCTCGGGTTGAATAGACCGGTAGCTGAATCTTCGAAAGCCTTCTTTCCGCGTCGTTTCCAGCGATTCCCATGGCTGCTTGATCCGAAAACAATCGAGAGAGCGAAACGGGGACGAAGGAAATCTCGGCAAGGGTGCTGCCTCGACCGAGTAGGAAAAAGGGGGCGAAAGAGCAAAAGACAGAGAGGACACGCACGGCACCGGCGTTCGCAGAAAGGAGAGAAGGTTTCGGTCGTGGCTGGTCTGGTTTTACGACTCGAAACCCGAAGCCCGTTTCGATCCCCCTCCTTCCTTTCTACTCTCTCTCTCTCTCTCTCTCTCTCTTTCGTTCTCTCATTCTTCGTGGCCACGAGTGCACGCACAACCAACCCGACGCATACAATAACTCGACGCATTCTCTTTTTTTTTCTTTTTCATTCTTTTCTTTTTGCGATCGGATACCGACCGCGTACTCGCGCGAGTCTAAACAAGCAATACCGAGCGCGACGTGTCGCGACAAGACGCTGTCGGATCGATCGTCCATGGTCAGCAAAGCTTTTTCGTCAAGCTTGCAGGCTTGGTGGTTCGTGGTATTATTATATTTTAAAATGTAAATTTATTAACATATATATATATGTATGTATGTATGTATAATTTAAAATTGATATAATTGAATGAAGTTTTACAATGAAAATGTGTTTCGGTAATAATTAAAAATTAATAATATTATTAATAGTCGAAAGTAATGAAAATGAATTTTTTTTTTTTAAATAATGTTTTCTTAAATGTCGCGTTTCATTTTCACTGTTTTTCACCACTGCAGTAGAGAAAGTGACAACATTCAATACAATTCTTTTTCTTTTTCTGTGTCGTGTCGTAAATATAAAAGTCAGGATTTCTTGAATTTTCAGCCTTTCTCAAATACCAATTTACTGTTTCATATCTCTTCCCGGTGCGTTTTCAATTGGAATATCTAAGCGTCATAACTGTCACGGTTAAATAAACGAGAGACATAACTTTTATTGCTGTTAACGTTCGGACGTGTGTAAAGCGCAAGCACAACTCCCGCGGTAAACTGTAGCAAGTTGCCTATTTAACCTAATTTAATCTAACATTTCGAACGTAATGAAGCGAGGGAGTGAATAATCGGCGGTAATTTGACCGATGGTCGCTAAACGATGGGACACGGCAGTTTCTCGTCCATGTAATTTCCGGGAAATCCCACGATCGATCATTACCATTCCTCAATAACGCTCGGAGCGTCGTGACGAAAAGCTCCAGCGACACGCGTTAACGCGAACGCGCGTTGGTGATTTAACTTTTCGCGCTTTGTTCCAGAATTGTAATATTTTCTCAGTTTCAAGTATATTTAAGTAAAACAAAATAGGCAAAACAAATAATACTTCTCAATAATTACTATCCAGTATAATTTCTATCATACCGACAAGTTGAAAAAGAAAGCGACGAATTATTGTATACGGTTTGGTCACTCGTTAAGGTCCGCAATCAGTTGTCAGCGCGAGTGGTTAACCTCTAACGCACGTCGAGAATTTTTGTCCCAAAATTGCGATATTTCGTCAGTTTTAAGTATATTTAAGTATAACCCAGGCAAAACAAATCATAAATGTATCACTTTTAATAATTTCTATCCAGTATATTTTCTATCATACCGACCAATTCAAAAAGAAAGCGACGAATTATTGTATACGGTTTGGTCACTCGTTATGGTCCGCAATCGGTTGCCAGCGCAAGCGGTTATAACATCTTGAGAGTTTTTTCGTCCAAAAATTTGAATATTTCCTCAGTTTTAAATGTATTTAAGTATAACACAGGCAAAATAAATGATAAATTTATTACTTTTCAATAATTTCTATCCAGTATAACTTCCATCATACCGACCAGTTGAAAAAGAAAGCGATGAATTATTTTGTATACGGTTTGGTCACTCGTTAAGGTCCGCAATCAGTTGTCAGCGCGAGTGGTTAACCTCTAACGCACGTCGAGAATTTTTTGCGATATTTCGTCAGTTTTAAGTATATTTAAGTATAACCCAGGGAAAACAAATCATAAATTTATTATTTTTCAATAATTACTATCCAGTATAATTTCTATCATACTGATAAATTCGGAAAGAAAGCGACAAATTTTTGTATACGGTTTGGTCACTCGTTAAGGTCCGCAATCAGTTGTCAGGGCGAGTGGTTAACCTCCAACGCACGTCGAGAATCTTTCATTCCAAAATTGCGATATTTCCTCAGCGATATGCAATAATTTAAGTATATTTCAAGTATAACACAGGCAAAACAAATAGTAAATTTATTACATTCTATCGTGCCGACAAATTCAGAAAGAAAGCTACGTGAATTCTTGTACACGAGTTGGTCATTCGTTACGGTCCGCAATCACTTGCCAGCGCGCAAGTGGTTGAAAAGCGACTTGTTGTAACATTGCGCAGGGAAGGCAGGGAAGGCAGCCAGCCCGGCCGTGAAAAAAATTCCGAGGATAAAGGGTCAATTTATCGGCGATATCGGTGGATGGAAGCCGTCGCTCTAAAAGGAGGATCCTTTTTTGACGCAACGATGAAAAAGAACCAATAACGTTCTTAGATGACGGGCAGCGAGCGAGAGCAGCCTGTAGGCGAGGCGAAGCGAGGCGAGCCGAGGCGTGTTACGCGCTGCTCATCTCCCGGTGCCTCGGCTCGCTCTCCCGGTGCTATTATTAGCTGTTTTATTTATTAGACCGGAAGGAAATGGGTTTAATTTCATGTAAACTAATAAAAATACTTGGCGCGCGCGCGCGAGAAAAAGTTACGGCAAGACCGATATTCACGCAAAGGCCTCTCGTATGACGGAGGAGAGGGAGAGGGAGAGAGAGAAAGAGAGAGAGAGAGAGAGACCGGTTGCGGGTCTAATCCTGAAGCGCTCCGGCGTTGTTACGCCTTTATAAACGGAAGCAAATTACCGTTCCTTCGCGCAAAAACGACGCCGCGCGTTGCTTGTCCGCAGTGCGTCCACCGGCGGACAAGAAACACTGTGACAATTGGACGCAGAAACTTGGGGAAACCCGTTCACTCAACTGAATTTCGATCCAGACTGAAAACTGACCTCTCTCTATCATCTATCATTAATCTATCATTGATCGTTTCACGCGAGGCCTCGAATCTCCTTGGAATCTCGAATTATCGGCCGAGGTGACGGTGATTTCGTTTTGCCATCCACGTCGCATCAAGACGACTACCACTGCAAAAATTTCGTTCAGAAAAAAGAACAGAATACGTAATAATATTCCCTACAACTTTCCTATATAGCCTTTTCGCAAATGTTCCTATCTTTCAAAGTGTAAATTTTATTCACCAAGTTAATTTAATGATCCTTCGAACGGATAATCAACTTTGGTGTCAATTTCCAAACAGCAGCAGAGCGCGCGAAAGAAAATTTCGAGCCGCGCGACGAGCCGGCCTCGAGTGCAAACGGTTTACGAGCTATAACCGAGCAACGAGAGTTCTTATCGTCGCCCGATTACGCAAGACGCGCGCGTCACGCGTAAGAGCGTACTCGTCGATGATCACGAACGGCGGTTAAATGGGAACGGCGGTTGACTCGAAAGGTGAGAATGGCATTTCGGATGGAATTTCCCGGTATTTTTTTGCATCTGTTACGCCTAATGCCGAGGCGATTTTGTCGAGTGATGATTTTTGAGGTCGTCAAAGTTTTCCCCAAAAGCGACAATTTTTCTATAAAATAGATGCTGTTGTGTAATACTTCATCAGTGGGTGTCCATAAATAATGTCGTCTACTTAATATACATTTAATATAAATTTAACAAACATTGCCGTCTAGTAATTTAACTTGTTATGATGTAACTTATTACCTTTTTGCTGTCAGGGTTAATTAATTAATTTTAATAATTTTAATTATCTCGAAACTGAATGTTCTAAATATATTGTTTTTTTCTTGTAAAATAAAAATTAAATGTTTGTCGTATTTATTAATATCCAGTTTTTTTCTTTTTTAAATAAATTTAATTTATATAGTTAAATATATCGACATTTAGCGGGCTTGTTGTTAAATTATATTGCAGATTAAAACTGTATTAACTCTTAAATAAAGTGAAATTTTGCACAGTATCGGGAAAACGACATTATTTATGGGTGCCCCTGATACATACACAATTAATAATCAACATTTCCGGAATATCTCACATGCTCGTAAAAATACGAATTTAATTCTAGAGCCAAATAAACGGAAGTTTTCGTAATAAAAATTGCTTTCTCTCCCCCTGTAAAAGAATAATAGAAATATCGCTTGCCGTATTCTTTCGCTCTGTCCCCGGTAAGTTATCATATTTGTTTCAAAGTTGAAAGAAGGACACGCGACAAAGTGTCACTCGGTTTGATCATTTCATTTAATTCACCGACTTTTCCCTCGTTGCTCGTTACTTTTTTTTTCGTTTCAGGCGTAACAAAGACCGAAATTTCGATCGGTCGAGAATTCTTTTGTCCCAGTGTTGCAACAGTTTAAGTACATTTAAATAGAAGAAATAATAAATTCATTACTTGTCAAGTGATATCATCATATACCGACGAGTTGTACGGTTCGGTCACTCGTTACGGTCCGCAAATCGGTTAATTATAAATGTAGTTCTACTTGCCTCGCGTTTCACCCCCATTTTGAGAACTGTCTCTCCCTCCGGTGAGAACAAGTTAGGTGAAATTAACGCGTTCGAGAGCAACAAACGAAGAAACAAATCGCGAGTTTATCAATCGTGTCTTGGAAACTCGGATGGCCGGCGTGTTTCTTCGCTCGGGTTGGACGGTCGTCGCGTGCGAGACGCGCACGCACCCACGCCCGACGGCATACGGAATCGATCCTGAGAATCGAACTTCCGCCGGCGAGTTTCTTCCGGCACGATGCCTATTCGAGGGTAGTCGGCCGAGTCGACGAAGAGACACACTGACTTCGTAATTCCTATACGCCGGCTTCTTTTTTTTTTTTCTCCTTTTTTTGCCACGGTTACGTGCCCCGCGACTCTCTCGACGATGATTACAGGAACGCAGCGACGCAAACCTTTCCGTGAATGTCGGCGAGAGATCGGGAAGCCTCGCGAAGCGGGCGTTTTCCGACGTTTCAACGTTCTCCGCTCGTCTTTTGAAGCGTCGCGCGCGACCGCTCGCGCCCGCGCGGCTCGATCGATCTCGCGATCGCTCGATCGCACCACTGCTCTCTTTTTAAAAAAAAAAAAACAGCTGGGGATAAGGCGGCGCGCTTCCAATCCTCTGGATCAGTTTCTCTTCATTGTTTCCTCCTTTCCTTCCTTTTTACTTTTCTTCTCTCACGCGCAGCGAATGACGAGAAGAGAAGAGAAGATCACCGATCGCAGAAAGCAATCTCTGGATCTCTCGTTCGTTTGTGAAAATCGGTCGAAAGCGGTTGACCGGGGATGATGATGGTTTGAGGGAAGAAGGGGCACGGAGAGGAAGGCGCGAGCGAGAGTGCAGAAAAAGGACGAAGGACGAAGAGAAAAGGAGGAGAAGGAGAAAGAAAAGGCAAATGTTCCCGCGGGTTCGGTCCGTGGCTTTCTTCATCCTTCGTGCCCGAGCGTTCGGCTGTTTTCATGGCCGTCATTTAGTAGGTTCGTTCACCCCTGGGCGCAGGGCCGCGCGAGGGGAACAGCGAGGCCAGGGGAGGGAGAAATCGGCGGCGGGAAGAAGAGGAAGAGGAAGAGGAAGAGGAGGTGGTGGAGGTGGATGCGGCGGCAGTGGCAACGCCTGGGGGGGAAGGGTGAAAACGTGTGCGGCACGGCGGAGGAAGAAGGAGAAAGAGCAAGAGAAAGAAGAGAAGAGAAGAGAAAGAGAAAGAGAAAGAGAAGGAGTAGGAGGTGGTGGTCGGTGGCGACGTAGACGACGGGGTAAAGGGGCCAGACGGCACGTACGGCTCAGCTCGGCTCGGCTCGGCGTGCAAGCAGCGACTGAGATGACGACGCGACGGCGAGGGCGAGGGGATCCCGCGAAGAACCTAGAATCTGAGAGAGGAAGAAGGAGATGGAGCGAAGGAAAGAGAGAG
Organism: Frieseomelitta varia; assembly: GCF_011392965.1. Taxonomy (NCBI): domain Eukaryota; kingdom Metazoa; phylum Arthropoda; class Insecta; order Hymenoptera; family Apidae; genus Frieseomelitta; species Frieseomelitta varia. The sequence goes on from NW_025110260.1 coordinate 131,803, forward strand.
AGAGAGAGAGAGTGAGAGAGGACGCGAAAGTAGAGACAGCGCGATAGAGCGAAATAGGCGGAAGGGGGACGAGCAGAGTGCGCGAAGGGTCGAGAAGGTGGATGAGGAGAGAGAGAAAAGGTGGTGGTGGTGGTGGTGGTGGTGGTAGCGATGGTGTAGTGGTGGTGACGACGGCGATGACGGTGGTGGAAGCAAGCAAGCAAGCAAGCAAGCAAGCAAGCAAGCAAGCTGGCAGGCAGGCAGGCAGGCAGGCAGGCAGGCAGCCAGGGGCAGGCATGCAGGCGAACAGGCAGCTCGGCTACGAGCGGGAAAGGGGAGGGTAAAGAAGGGACCAAGGGAAAAAGAGTTCAGGCAGGTCTGGGATCGGACGAGGGTGAATGCGTGACGTAGTGTGTGTCGTAGATACTCTTTAGCCTGGGGAGCACCGTGCCTCTCCTGCCTACTTGCCTGGCCTACCTTACCTTGCCATGCTTTGCCTTGTCTTGCCTTGCCTTCCTTGTAAACCTGCCAGCCGATCGGACGGCCGGACAGCCGGCCACCGCGCGTTTCTCTCTGCGTTTCTCCTTCTTCTCCTTCCTCTCCCTCCCTCTGTATAACTTCTTCACGTCCGTCTTCTCCTTTACGCTGCTTGCATTCGTCGTTCTTTCTCTTTCTCTCTCTCTCTGTCTATCTTTATTGGCGATCGGAGACACACAGAGAAGAACGGAGGGAGAGGAAGAAGTGCGCAGCGCGTGGTCGAGGCCTAAATTTAGGCGTCCGCCGGAAGTACGCGTACCGGAGGAGGTTCCGTGCACCGGGTCCGATCGCGGGGAGAGATAGGAGGGTACGCTGGGACACGGAGCCCTATGGTGGTGGTGGGGGGAAAGAAGACTCTCTTTCTCTCCTTCTCTTTCGTTCTCTGGCGTTCCCTCCGCTCTCTCGATCCTCCGTCTTGCTCTCCTCTCGGCACGGCCGACTAGTCCGCCGTGAATGGTAGCGCATGTTCTTTCAACTCGGCTCAGTCGTGACATTGAGTTCCCTTATGTGGGTAGACGGTTACGTAATTCTGGCAACTTTGCGCGCCACTTTCCTTCGCGAAAATTCCTCGCCTCTCTCCTCCTCCTCCTCCTCTTCTTCACCAGACGGAGAGAGACGGAGAGAGAACGACTTTCGACCGAGATTCGACCGAACGATCGAGCAGGACGAGAGGGCACGCGCTGTCTACGTGCGGCGAGTTTGGCTACTTGTTGAAAGTCGCAGAAGAATTTCTTTGTTTGTGTCGATCAGACCGATTAAAAGAAACGGTCGAATAATTTATGATATCGTCGCTGTGTCGATTAGTTCGTAAAGTTCTACCCTTAAACTCTCTCTCGCTGTCTCTCTCACTCGCGTTACGCTAATAGTAGTCGCGCTCTCGAATCTCTTGGAAGCAAACTCGAGCGAGAGGCGCGTCTCGCGCGCTTAGTCGAACAGAGACCGAGCCATCCTCTTGCCTCTCGTCGGCTGACGTTGCTTCGCTTTCGCTCTCTCTTCAGATTAGAGGGCAGTGGAACGCCGCGTTAATTTTATACAATTTGTTACATCGCTTCTCGCCGGTGAAATCTTTTCCTCACGATTGTTGTTAGAATCCTGCATCCGGCGTCTTTTCCATTTAGAGCTGGACATTGTCCGCGCTTTTCTTTTCTTTTCTTTTTTTTTCTGTTCCTCTTTTTTCCTTCTCGTCGCGAGGATACGGAACGTCGAGCTCGGCCCGAGGTCTTGGCTCGGCCGCGCGTTATCGGCGTAGCCTGTGTGTGCATCGGACATAAAACTGGATAGAAAGAGCATTTCGCGTGGCAGCTGCCACTCAAACGCGCCACCTCATCCCATTTATGGAAAAATACACGCGGAGATGTAGCCAGAAAACTTTGCTCTTCCTCCTCTTCTCTCTCGTATAAACGGCAGAAAGAAACGTCTTCGACATTCAATTATCCGGGGCTCTTCTCTCTCGAGAGTACGTGCGCTAAGCGTTACGAGCACGGCCGCCGCGCTTTTTAACCCCTCTCGCTCGTAATTCTCCCTCGCGGCTCTCTCTCTCTCTCTCTCTCTCTCTCTCTCTCTCTCTCTCTCTCTCTCTCTCTCTCTCTCGAGACGAGCTTCGTACAGAAATTCTTGTACGCTGCCATTAAACAACGTCGTCGACCTTCTCATTCGCGTCTTTTTTTTCCCCCTCCTCCTCGAGAATTCCTCTCGATGACCGAGAAATTGGCTAGCCGAATCGATATCGTCGCATCGAAGCCGTAAAAAAAAAAAAACCGAACCAAAACAGGAAAAAAAAAAAAAAGAGAGAAATAGAAACGTCCGTCGTAACGACGAGAGGATGTTGCGCGGGTGTTTGGGCGAAGATGGCGAAACTAGAGAGGAGAGGAGTGTTGAGAGTGGGGACGATAAGGCGGAATCAGGGATTCGTAAAACGACGTAGCCGGAGCACCGGAATGGGTCGTAATGCGCGGCGAACACATAACCTTAAAAACAAGCAAGGGGCGACGGGAGAGGCGGGAGAGAGAGAGAGAGAGAACGTTGGAGGAGGGAAACGGGGCAAGCCTCTGCCCGGTTTCCTCCGTTCGCTTGCACGAGTTCGCGACGAGATGACGGGGGCTGCGGGGGTAGAAAGCGGCGTATATATCCCGCGCGCCTCACGCCTGGCGGGAGGGGGCGGTGGTTGGTGCGCTCCGGCAGAAGAGAAGGTGGATGTGCCGCACCGTAAACGAAACGATGCCGTTGACGACATTTGGAACAGATAATGGCGCGAATGTGCCGCGGGGGTGAACGAACCGAGGACTGGGTTGGACGGTTGGGTCGACTCGTCGTCGTCGTCGTCGTCGTCGTCGTCGTCGTAGTACTACGCTCGACTCGACTCGACTCGACTCGACTCGGGTTGGGTTGGGTTCTGATGGCTCGGTTTGGCTCGACTCGGTTTGGCTTGGCTTGGCTCGCTATCACATCAACTATCGATCTTATAACGCTCTGTGACTCGTTGTCTCTTCGTTTCTACCGCTTTCTTTCCCCCCCCCCCATTCGTTTGCTTTGTTCGTTTCTCGTTCTTTCTTATTTAGCCCGTTTCTCGAATTTTTTTGGCTGCCTGATATTAGTGTACCCTCCTTCTCTTTTCCTTTTTTTTCCCCTTCATGCCGACTGAAGATTGAAAGACTCGAGCAGCACCAGCCGCCCTCCTGTTACAACCTCGACTCCGTCTCTCCGCGTCCCCTTTTACTTCACAGAGCCAGTTGCCGACATTTGCCACCAGGTCTGTCTCTGCTTCCTGACTCGGTTCCTCCGCTACTAGTTCCCGTCCGCGTCCTGTTTCTCCGCGCTTCCGTACACACGGTTTCTCGTCTGGTCTTCTTCCGCCACCCCTTCTTCTTCTTCCCTCGAACGTTCATTTCCTTGCCTACACCGGCAAGCAGCCGCTGCATCCAAGTGCCAAGCAGCCGGCTCACCGCGATCTAGCTCAATCCCCCTCCACCCCTACTTATCTACTACTGGTTTCTCTTCATGCGTGCCGGCCGCGGGGATACGCGCGTCACGCGTGCACGAGCCTGGAGATGTTAATTTTCCGGGAAATTATTTCCCGGGAGAAAAAGCTCGGTGCCTCGGCGAAACAGCCTCTGCTGCCGAGCAAGATTCGCTGGATTCGCGACAATTGGACGAAGCGGAACGAAGAACTCGAATGCCAGCCAGGGGAACGGCATTCATGCTCGTGACCCACATGTATCGGTGCCAACGACTTTGGCCCGAGGTATCGGGTCGAACGATACTACGCGGACTCGATACTGCGTGGCTCATTCGTACAAAGGAATCTGCAATTCGCTGGAGATGCATATTTATAGGTTATATGCATATGCATAATCGGCGAGAACGGGGGAAGATTATTCAGCGAGGCTCGATATGTAACGCGTGTTAGTCCGTGGCTGAAACGCACTCGTTCGTGTCTTGACGCGACGAATTATTGTTATTGGCGCGTTTCGGGTAATACGAAGAAAGAGCGAGACAGCTGACGACGATGACACGTCGTTGATTCGAGTTTATTTACTTTGCGGAAGCATCGCGAGTCTCGTCGGCGATGATCAGCTGTTGGATACATGCGTGATACATGCGAGATCTTTAACCATTTGCACTCCAAGAGTTTCTCTGGGGCTACCACCAACACCGCGGTATGTGTAAAAAGAGAATAAAACTGGATTAAATGTGTTAATAAAATGAAACGTTATTTTCAAATTGAAAATAACGTTTTTTATTTGAATACTGTGTATGTTATTACATTGCAGAAATATATAAATATTTAAATCTTAAGTTGTACAATACTGTGTGTATTATTACGTACAATATTATGTGTATTGTTACATTTTTAGAAATATTAATATTTAAATCTTAAATTATGTAATATTATGTATATTATTACGTATAATATTATGTGTGTTATTACATTAATATTGTGCATATTATTACATGTAATATTGTGTATATTATTACATATAACATCATGTATATTTTACATTTTTGAAAAATAATATTTAAATCTTAAATTATGTAATATTATGTATATTATTACGTATAATATTATGTATATTATTGCATTTTAGAAATATAATATTTAAATCTTAAATTATGTAATATTATGTATATTATTACGTATAATATTATGTGTGTTATTACATTAATATTGTG
>NW_025110260.1:136844-137369 GCF_011392965.1 Frieseomelitta varia
ATCATGTATATTTTACATTTTTGAAAAATAATATTTAAATCTTAAATTATGTAATATTATGTATATTATTACGTATAATATTGTGTATATTATTACATATAATGTTATGTACATTATTAGAGAATATTATTACACATTTTAGAGAAATAATATTTAAATCTTAAATTATATAATAGTATGTATATTATTACGTATAATATTATGTATATTATTACGTATATTATTACATATAATATTATGTACATTATTACGTATAATATCATGTATTATTACATTTTAGAAATATAATATTTAAATCTTAAATTGTGTAATATTGTGTATATTATTAAATATAATATTATATATATTATTACATATAATATTACGTACATCATTACATATAATATCACGTATATTTTCACATTTTAGAAATATAATATTTAAACCTTAGTGACACTCGCCGCTCACTATATCGGGACCCGAGTACACGCGTTTACCTATTTCGCCCGTGAACGAAAGAAGCTCGAATATTTTGCTCAAAAAAAA
>NW_025110260.1:137379-173254 GCF_011392965.1 Frieseomelitta varia
AAAAAAAAAAAAAAAAAAAAAAAAAAAAACGAGAGAGAACCGAGAAAAAAAGAACGAAAGGAAGGAACAACGAGAGGAGTGTAAATTGAGAGAAAAACAAAAGAAAGAAACTGCCCAGTCTCTAAGTCTTCGTTCTACCAAAAATCTTTGGACAAACAGACTTTTTCGACCTGCGACGAGTCTTCTTTCCCGCACCAACGTTTTATCAACGCGCGGGGGTTAAATACGCGCTGGCGCGAATCGAACGAGAGGCGCCGCGACGTGCTGCTGCACGCGAGAGGGACGGACAGAGGCGAATCGAAAGAAAGACGGAGAGGGACGGGGCGGCGATGGGCGGAAGGAGCGCAGAGAGAAAGAGAATCGCATCCAGTGGATGGAAGCAGCGTGGAAGCCGGAAGTCAGTTTCTCGGTAGACAGCTTTGGCTTCGTTTTGAACAAGAGATTGGTGTTCACGGGGGAAACCGGCGGAGACGTGCCGATCAGAGCTGTCAGTTTATTGTCTTGGATATTAATGGAACATCACCAGGCGCGAAATACCGCGGTGTTGAACTGAATTAAATGTCGGTTTGGTTCGCATTGAGGACCTCGGCATCGTCGTCGTCGTCGTCGTCGTCGTCGTCGTCGTAGTCGCCACGCTGGTCGTCGTCGTCGTCGTCGTCGTTTGGCGGTGGCGTCGTCGAGGCCGATGCATAATGGAGGTAGGCCATTGGGTAGGTGGTACTTCAATTCCGGGTGAAGAGAGGAGATGACAGAAGAGAAAGGGAGAAACACAGCGCGGCCGGGAGAGGATCCCGGTGGAAAGCGAGAAACGGGGGCAAGAACGGACGGGTGAAAGAGAGACGAGACTAGTCCGCGTGGTAGGAGAGAGCGGCGCTGAATAATTGAGGAGCGAGCAATTTAGGGGATGCTGGCAGCCTCCCCATTACCCGTCGATCCACATTTCCCTCCCTTTTCTTTCGTTCATTGCCGTGGCCGAAAACCGACCAAAAGTGGTGCCAGCAACGATTAAAACTCCCAACGGTTATGCACCCCGGTTAATCGCGTCAACAGAGTCTTTTTTTGCTTAATTAACTCGTTGCCCTTTGGCGTTCGTTCCGTTCCGTTCCGTTCCGTTCCGTGGAAATAGTAAAAGAGGGTGGTGCGCGTTTGTCATCGCTCCGACAACGAGAGAGGAAAGATCTTTCACTGTCAAGGCGAAACGCGGCGGCGTCGTCTTTCCCTCCCGCGTATATTTCGTTGGATTCTCAACGCGCGACGCGACGCGACGCGCGATTACAAAGCGGAGCGCCGGCTGGATTTCGTTCGGACAACGGAAATTACAGAGCCGAGGGGCGGGGGGGAGGGGGAGGGGGAGGGGGAGGCGGTGACGGAATCGAAACGGGCGACAGCGGGGACTGGGTGAATAAAGAGAGCCGCGCTCGTAAAGACGCGCCCCCCGTATGTAGGTTGAAGACCGGAAAATGCATCGCACGGATGAACCGCGGCGGCGGCGGCGGCGGCACCTCGCTCGTGTCGTTTTCGATCTCCTATGAGACAAGATGTAACGTGAAATGATGTTACGGCTTCCACGTCCCTCCCCCCGTTGAAAAGGAAGCGCAAATTCCATTTGTCGGTAGAGAAAGAAAGACAGAGAGACAGAGAGAGAGAGAGAGAGAGAGAAATGTAGACGAACCTGGGGGATCGTCTGCTATCGATTCCGCGGCACCGCCGCGAATATTTCACGTTTATTTTCGTTTCGAAACGAAGTGAAGATTGACTCGACGCTGGAATTTTATTTAACACATTGCGGACAGGGGGGGGGGGGGGGGGGAAGGAGAATTCTCGCCTTTCAGTTTTCAACTGTTGCTGACGGGGAACGCTGTGTTTGTTGCGTTGCAGAGGGCACGTTATGAATTTTTCAATAAGTAGGTGCGGGATGGGGATGATTCTGGGAATAATTGTAACAGTTCACGATACGTTTGTAAATCTTGCTTGGTGCCTCTGCATCAGGGATCATTGTTTCCTAACATAACACACCAAGAAACGTTACTTGGAGATATATTTTATAATTTATTTTCATTAATGAAGTAATGCACTTGTTAAATGCTACACATTGTCTTGAACATTGGTTTCAATCATATATTAAATATACATGTAGTTCAAAAACATACGAGGAAATAACAGGCAATATTTATCAGAGCATACCGTCTTCAGCGTGTTGATATAAATATAAAATAAATAATAGTTGAAACCTAAGATACATAATAAATAGATTCTTAAATGTTACTATAAGAAAATATATAGTAATATTTATGAATATTTTATCAATGAATTAAAGTGAATTGAAGGAGTGCATATATGCATCGTACAAAGTTTTCCTGTTGCTCCGAAAATCTGCGGGCCCTGGGAGCATAAATAGTTAAAATCTAAAATAATAGTTAAATATAAATGTAAAATAAAAAACAATTAAAATCTAAAATAATAGTCAAATATAAATGTGAAACAAATAATAGTTAAAATCTAAAGTAATAGTTAAATATAAATATAAAATAGATAATAGTTAAAATGTAAAATAATAGTTAAATATAAGTAAAAAATAAAAAATACTTAAAATCTAAAATAATAGTTAAATATAAATGTAAAAATAAATAATAGTTAAAATCAAAGATACATAATAAATAGATTTTTAAACATTACTATAAAAAATATATAGTAACATTTAAGAATATTTTATCAATGTGAATTAAGTGGCCAGGACAATTATTTTCAAATAATCGATTTTATTTTTTTTTGTTTTAAATAGTAGGTTGAAGTTTTAGAAATAAGATAGAAATAGCATAGTTAAAACTTTGGTGTATGATAATAAATCCGCGGTTACAGAACAATTGAATTTATATCGCTCGTTTGTTTAAGCAGTATTATAAAGTGTAAAATCGTGTGATTCAAATATTTACTTTCGGCGAATCGAGTATCAGGAGACTTGGATTCAATTTAATTGTGAATTCTAAGAACCGTGAGCCCCGATGTATAAGTAAAAAAGAAGCAAGTAAAGGACACGCCGATTTCCGAAACTTTAAACGTTTCTCTCGAAACTAGGCTTTTGGAAACGATGTGTCATTCCAACGGCATGAGGTTAAAGATCCATTCCAATCCTCCATTACGAGACGGCCGAGAGTCGAATTCAGAAGCGAAATCGAACGGATCGTTAAAAAATCTGTAGTTGGCCGGGGAGAGCGGCGTTCGAATCCCGATGTGTGTCCTGTTTACCGCGTGGAGCGCGGCTAACTTGTCGTTTGCTGCCTATAAAAAGATCGCAAAACGCCCGATAGAGAGAGAGAGAGAGAGACAGAGACAGACAGAGAGAGAGAGAGAGAGAGAGAGAGTTGGCGGTCCATCGCAGGAACACGTAATAAAGCGAAAGAGGGGCAGAGAGAACGAGAGAGTTGCGTATCAGTGTAAGCAAGTAGACGGGCGATCGTACACCTGAGAGAGAGAGAGAGAGAGAGAGAGAGAGAGAGAGAGAGAACGAGAGGGATATTTTTTTCGAGAAGCTGCTCCACCGTTCAGAGAGACGCATCGTCTCGATCGTGGAAGCGCGGCGAGTCGATCATCGGAAGTTGTCGCGCGTTGCGATAGGGGAAGAAAAAGAGAGAGAGAGAGAGAGAGGGAGTGAATGATCGACGCACAGAAAACGAGAGAGAGAGAGAGAGAGATAGACTGATCGAGCAAGAACGGCCAAGTGACACACACACCGTAGCGACGCGCGCGAGGAGAAAAGGGGTTGAGGAAAGAATCGACAGTGAAGAGAGACAGACACGTGGCGTGAAAGGGGGGGGGGGGGGGACAGAAGGAAAGAGTAGAGATGAGAGAAGAGAAACACGCGGCGCTTTTAAATATAGAGACGCGCGAGAGCGCGGAACGATAGACGCGCCAGGTAGGTAGCTGTGAGCACCAACGGCGCGGAGCAGCAGTCGCCGGTTCGCGAGAGTCGCCCCTCTCTCTCTCTCTCTCCTTTCGTCCCGCGGCTAGCTACACGTGTGCTCACACAGCGAAACCGGGTGGACCGTGTGCGTGCCACGCAGCAGCGTGTTATCAAAGGATTGGAAGGCAGCCGGGGAGCGGTTCTGCATGAAATTTTGCGTGCATTATAAATGCGCGCAGCGTCGCTGGTGGAAGAGAGAGACACCGGTCCTGTCCTGTCCTGTCCCGTCCCTCTCGATCCCCTGATGAAGACGAGAACAAAACGGAGATCGAGAGACAGGTGAACGATGGCGCGCGCGCGAGAGAGAGACAGAGCGAGAAAGAGAGGGAGGAAGAGGTAGAGACGCGTACGGAGCCCTGACCATGCCGGGTTAGGTTGGGGCCTGAAACGTTGGTTGGACGCGACTCTAACCTACCGTAACGCTATAAAAATAACGGCTACCCTCGTCCTTCTTTCACGCGACATGCCCACCATCCGGCCCTCTTTCTCCTTCCTGCTGGATGATCCTGCTTCCTCGTCGCACCGACCGGCGACGATCTTCTATTGGCGGCGTTGCTCTGTTACGCACGCGGTGCGGCAGGGACGATGATCATCGAACACACACCGTGGACAGGAGGGGGAGGGACAGAGGAAGAGAGAGAGAGAGAGAGAGAGAGAGAGAGAAAAGCGTGTGTGTGTGTGTGTGTGTGTGTAGCTTAGGGCAGAAGGGGGCAGAGGATAGAGGGAAAGAAAAGTACGTACGGGTGTATAAGTGCTCGCTTATGCGCGCGCGCGCAAGATCGGAAGAGGACGGCAGAAGGATAAGAAAGAAGAGTCCGGAGTCCGGAGAAGAAGAAGAAGAAGAAGAAGAAGAAGAAGGTACCGCGTGCGTGCGTGTGTGTGTGTGCGTGAATGCGTGCGAAGCGTGTGTTACGCGAGAGGTCCGCGTTACACCGAACCGTGAAAAAATTATTATTACTACCATCGTAGATTGCCCCCGATTCGACTCCTCCCGCGCGTATAGTTTTACCGGGAATCTTCAAACTGAAGATTGTATCAGTGACGGATTTCGTAGTACCGGACTTCGAATCTTCGCGCTGTTCTAATGTCGGAATCGATCCCGTTTTCTTTCGGGATAATCTCTTGGTTGACGCTTCGATATATACGTCGATCGATCGATCGATCGAGAGAGAGAAAGAGAGAGAGAGAGAGAGAGAGAGAGAGAGAGAGAGAGAGAGAGAGAGAGAGAAAACGTGGCTCGCGGCGAGCAGCGCGTGGATTAAAATTTAATTAATCATGAGCTGATAAAAAGCTGGCTCGTCCGTGTATTCGTCTATTAGCCAAACGCCTCTAAATCAGATTAACCGCCCCTCCCGCTCTCGCGTTCTTCGCCAATTAATCCTTTTTCAGTTTCGGAGTTAAGAACGGTTTTTTGCACGAATCACTGGACCGGTAATTCTTCACGAGCAAATTCCTCTCCCGCCAAAAAGACAGTCTCCGACTACGCTTAACCAATTGCGCTGGCAACCGATTGCGGACCGTAACGAGCGACCAAATACCGTATACAATAATCCGTCGCTCTCTTTATCTTTTGAACTCGTCAGTACGACATCACTGGATAGAAAATTATTGAGAGGTAATAAATTTATTATTCGTTTTGCCTGGGTTATACTTAAAACTGAGGAAACGTTGCAATTTCGGGACAAAAAATTGTCGACGTGCGTCATTCCAGCGCCAAGAAGTTGATGAAACTTTAATTATATTTACGTTGAACCACTTGCGCCGGCAATTGATTGCGGACCGTAACGAGCGACCGAATACAACAATTCGTCGCTTTCTTTTTCCTTTAAACTCGGTACGATATCACTGGTTTAGAAATTATTGAGAAGTAATAAATTGATTATTTGTTCTGCCTGGGTTATACTTAAATACAACTTAACGCTAGAACTACCAAAATGATCGAAATGACCAATTTATAACTTTGCAACAGCGTATTTTCAGACGCTCGACTGATTTTTAATAAAGTGTATTAACAGTAGTTTCTGTCCCTTACCGTATTATTAATTTCTTCTCGTGTCGTGCATTTCAATTTCTCTTTGCCACAAGTATTATACTATAGTTCTAGTGTTAAAATTGAGAAAATATTGCAATTTTGGAACGAATTCGAAATTCTCGACGTGCGTGGCAAGAGGTTAAACCTTGTTTAGCCACGAAGAAAATAAGGCGAAAACAAGGTTTGTAGATGTCGGAAGGAAAGAGACGATCTTTAAGGGAAATGGACAATCTAGAGGAGTGAATTAAAATTCCAACGCCCGATGCTCGAGGCGAGGGAGAAGGATAAAGGCAGTTACCACGATGGCAGTCGCACAAACGAGATGGACGTTTCTCGAACCGGTTGGCACCTGTTCCACAGCGTGTCTCAGTCGGCCACGGCCTTTCGTTTATAACGGGGAGGAACAAACCGATCGAGGAGTTGCATGGTGCTTGCGGATCGTGGATCGAGGTGGACACCGAGGCGAGTCGCGAAGAAGACGACTGCCGGGCTATCGCGCGAAGGTCGATCTTTCGAAGCAGAACAGTCGCGAGCCGTGAACGCGATCGTATCGCGAGCAGATATTCACGCGTCCCCGATAAATCGAACAGCAGTCCGTTTAATACGTTTAATCTCTTCCGCTGGAATGACCTGCCACTCGCCAGTCGAGAATTTTTTTTTTTTTTTTTTTTGTTGTAAAAATTGTAACATTCTCTCAGTTTCAAGTATATTTAAGTAAAACAAGATGGGCGAAACCAATAATAAATTTATTACCTCTCAATAGTTTCTATCCAGTGATATTATACTGACGAGTACAAAAGGTAAAGAGAGCGACGAATTATTGTAGACGGGTTCGGTCGCTCGTTATGGTCCGCAATCAGTTGCCAGCGCAAGTGATTAACCTCTTTCGGGAAGTTAGAACCTTTCGTCTCAAAATTGCAATATTTCCTTAGTTTTAAGTATATTTAAGTAACAACTCAGGAGAAACAAATGATATATTTATTACTTCTCAATAATTTCTATCACATCGACAAGTTGGAAAAGAAAGCGACGAATTATTTTCTACGGTTTGGTCGCTCGTTATGGTCCGCAATCAGTTGCCAGCGCAAGTGATTAACCTCTTTCGGGAAGTTAGAACTTTTTGTCCCAAAATTGCAATATTTCCTTAGTTTTAAGTATATTTAAGTAACAACTCAGGAGAAACAAATGATATATTTATTACTTCTCAATAATTTCTATCACATCGACAAGTTGAAAAAGAAAGCGACGAATTATTTTCTACGGTTTGGTCGCTCGTTATGGTCCGCAATCGGTTGCCAGCGCAAGTAGTTAACCTCTTTTGGGAAGTTTTTGGAACCTTTTGTCCCAAAATTGCAATATTTCGTCAGTTTTAAAATATATTTAAGTGCAACTCAGGTAAAGCAAATAATAAATTTATTACTACTTCTCAACAATGTCTATCCAGTGATATTGTGCTGACGAGTTCAAACAGAAAGCGACGAATTATCGTATACGAGCAGGTGGTTAACCTCTTTTGCGAAGTTAGAAATTTTTGTCCCAAAATTGCAATATTTAGTCAGTTTTATTCATATTTAAGTATAACTCAGGAAAAACAAATAATATATTTATTACTTCTCAATAATTTCTATCCAATATAATTTCCATCATGGCGACAACTTCGAAAAGAAAGCGACAAATTATTTTGCACGGTTTGGTCACTCGTTATGGTCCGCAATCTGTTGCCAGCGCAAGTGGTTAACCTCTTTTGGGAAGTTTTTGGAACTGTTTGTCCCAAAATTGCAATATTCCGTCAGTTTTAAAATATATTTAAGTGTAACTCAGGCAAAGCAAATAATAAATTTATTATTACTTCTCAACAATGTCTATCCAGTGATATTGTGCTGACGAGTTCAAACAGAAAGCGACGAATTATCGTACACGATTTTGGTCGCTCGTTATGGTCTGCAATCAATTGTTAGAGCAGGTGGTTAAGTTTTGCTGGATCTAGACGACGTGCTGCCAATCCTCTAACCCGATATTCTTCCTCCGTTCCTTTCTTTCGCCTTGGTGCCGATTTTTCCACTCTTCGATTCATTTGCAGGTATAGGGAAAGTATCAATCCAGCGTCGATCGATTGATAAAAGTACAGATCGTTGGACAATTTTTAACGTGTTTCTGACTGACGAATAATACGTAGCTTCAAAAAAGAAAAAAAAAAAAAAAAATGATTTGCATTAATTTCTATGTTCTAGAATTACAGATGTCTTCTAGAATTTGAAACCACCCTCTACAATTGTCGTCCTCGTCGCATCACAAATTTAACACGCGAATGTTAATAATAATAAACACAAATAGATTTTCTATTCTAATTGTCGTCGTACATACCGAGAGCCTTCGAAAGAAATCGAATCGATCCGTCTTCCACTTCGTTTTTCTCACTTTGTCGACCGGACGACAATTAATAAACACGCCGCGAGTAGTGGAGAGAGAAGGAGAGAAAATTTTCGGGAGAATGGAAAATCAGGATTCGCGCGGGGGGGGGGGGGGGGGGGGGATTGCGTTTCGAAGATCGCGGACACACGGTTTCGTCCTCCCTCCGCTGTGTATTTGTCGAGGCCGATGGCTTTTTCCACCCTCGGCATCGAAATGTTCCCCTCCCCGCGCGCTGCTGGCCCCTTAAGCAACGGAAGCGTGGAGGGCTCCCTCCATCCTGTGTGTTCGTGAAAACGTGCACGTGCTGCCGGTGGCTGGCAGCCAGGGCTGGCTGGCAAACCTGTTCGCAGCTAGGCCTGCCGCGGCAAGGGCACGTACACGCCCCCTACGCGTCGCCTGCATCTGGGGATGGCTGCCAGCCTAAAGGGTAGGTATACGCACTGGGAGTTACGTTGGGGTAGGCCTAGTGCTGGCTTGCGTGGGCGTGGGTGGCTCCACCCCGTCCAGGCTCATCCTTCTGGGGGATGAAAAAATGAGAGAGAGCCAGGGGGAGAGAGTGAGAGAACGAGTAACCGGGTTAGAAACGAGGAGAGAGAGAGAGAGAGACGGTGGCAATGGGAAAGAGGGAAGGGACAAACGCGAGAGCGAGAGAGAGAGAGAGAGAGAGAGAGTGAGGTGGTTGAGGGAGAAAGAAGAAAAACACACGCAGAAGGGCGAGAAGAGGGAGAGAGAGATTGTGTGGAAGGAGAGGGGGAGAGGGTGAATGCGCGCGAAGGGGCGCACGAGGAGGAGGAGGGGAGGGGAGGGAGAGTTAACCAGAGAAATAACCCTACCTATACTCTTGCCGATCGCCCGTACGTACGCATATGCGTACGGTTTTGCCTCTCTTCCTTCCCTCTTTACCCTCGCCAACGTCACGTATACACACGCCGCGGTCCACCCTCGCGATCCGCCCCCACGTTTTCTGGAATTTTTCCTTCGCAACGACGACGCCAGTCATCAACCCTGGCGCAGCGGAGCTGCGGTCATCCACCTAACGTTGCCTCGAAACTCGAGACCCGCAGCCGCCGTCCTCGTTCTTTTAATGATGGCCTGCCCCGACCGGGCGAGGGGGGGGGGGGAGGGTAGGGCGAGGGGATCCTCGTTGTTGGCAATTAACGGTGCAAAGAGTCTGCAGAGCCCAGCCACGCCACGCCACGCCACGCCACGCCACGTTCGCGCTCACGTTTTTCGCGGTACGCCGAAAAGCTAATTCAGACCGGGCTAATTCAGAGGTGGTGAGAGAAACTGGAACCTAAACCGAAACCAGTTCCTCCTCTGAGGGACCAGACACCTTCCTCCCCCTCCCCCTCGAATCACGCGAGTAACAATTTTCTTTTCCAACAATTTTTTTTCGCGCCCGTCTCAGAAGCATTCGGACGCGAACGATGTTTCTGCCCTCGGTGCACCAGGGATTTGAATGCCCGAATAAATTGCGGATTTTTGCCCGAAAATACGAGAGGAGACCAGGTGTGTTGCAACGTCGCGCGTCTCGTTTCGTGCAGCTCTTCGTCTCGGTCGAAGCGCAGCTGGATGATGATGATGATGATGATGATTATTCGGCAGGAGAGTTGGCAGCCTGCCTCGGCATTGGCCTTCGCGAACGCCCTTGCATTTCGGGTCGGCGTGGTCTTTGGCGCCGGTGCGTTCGCGTCCATTTTTTTTTTTTTTGTTTCGTTGCCACGGGAACGTTGCCGAACAGCTTGTTCGAGAGTCGGCAAAAAGAGGAAAAGGAGAGCAAGGGAAAGACTGGATGGACCTCGGAGTGGGGGACGTAGCAAAAGTCGAAGAAGAAGAAGAAGAAGACGAAGAAGAAGAAGAAGAAGAAGAAGAAGATACTGGGAAGCGAGGCAGAAAAAGGAAGAAGAAGGAAGAAGGGCGGGCAGCAGCAGCAGAATGCGAGGGGGAAAAAAAGGAACGAGTAAATTTAGCGTGGCGTGGGCCGGGCCCTGTGTCGGCCTTGCCGGTACCCTTGGATTTCGGTCGGTGTCCTTGGCACTGATGGCGGCCACTCGGCCTGCTGGTACCACTTTATTCTTTCCATCTCGTCCCGTGGGGCGATTCTCCTCCTCCTCCTCCTCCTCTGTTATCCTTCTTTTCATCTCTCTCTCTCTCTCTCTCTCTCTCTCTCTCTCTCTCTCTTCCTCTCCTTCGCCTTCGTCTTCTTCGTCCTTCTTCTCTCCGGGCTGGCCCTTTTCTCGCCGCCTCCTCGTCTCTCGCCCGTGCGCCGCCGTGAGCCCCTCTTTCTCGGTGGCTCTTTTATTTATTTATTCTTTTGGGCCGGCGGCCGCTCTTTGTCCCTCGGCGCGGCGGCTGGTTGGCCGCTCGCTCGGTTGGACGTTGAACGTTCCTGCTTCGAATACTTCTGACCAGGGTATACTGACCTACCACGACTGCCAGCCGAGTGTACCTGGCCGGTTGGTGCACACCTCACTTCGGCGGGCCCGCAAACTTCGGGTACAGTCACCGCCAGCAACATGCAGCCCATCATGCACCTCTGCACACCGGCCAGACGAAAAACATTTCTCAACGTCGATCGTCGTTGAAATCTCGAGGGTCGTCGGCTTTGTTTCCGGCAATTAAAATGAACCGCGCGCAAAGCGCGGGGACGCTCGAAGATCGATGAATTCGACAGCGAAAAAAAGTAAACTCGACTCCACGAGTACCAGAATTTTTGCAATCGGTGGTCGACTTATTTGGCAGACTGGTCGCTAAACGAGGAGGGGAAAATTATTGGAGGAGTTTTGACGAGTGACAGCGAGAAAAAAAAAGAAAAAACAGAAAACTGTACGGGTACGACCGGGACTGTTGCAGGGAGAAGCAACAGCAGCATCAGCAGGCGGCAGCTGCGTTCGCAGAGCCAATAACCTTGTTTCGAATCATCTTACTCACGTAACGCGATGGCTGTGTAGCATGATGTTACGCTACAGGACGTTGCGCGAGCCTCTGCTCGCAACTGCTGTTTAGAGTCTTGTCTCGATGATCAGAGTCAAGCAAACGAGAGACAAACGCAGAAATACACAGGCGAACAACGATATCAAAATCAAGGATTGTGCATTTATACTTTACGCTTGCGCAATTTCCACGAATCATTCTATGCCCGAGCATTTTCGTGGCGGAGGGAAGCAGAAATTAATCAAAGAGTGTTGAATCTGATCGATAATAATTAACGTGTGATGCTGTAGCTTGTTCTTTGTGAAAAGAGAACAGTTAAGAATCTGAACGAACAGAGAATTATTCCACCGACTCTCGTTTCAAAACGAAAACAGTGGAACTCTCATTCTACGTAGCCCGCCAGCTGGGTTTCCAATGATTTAAATTGTCGTGAAAAACTTTGACTCGCTTCGTAACACTCGCGTACATACACCGATAAATAGTTTAACAACTATAGCCGCACGAAGATGTAACTTTTACTGGCCAGAAGTAAGGGAAGAAGTTTTAATTCAATAGCACGTGTGTAGTACTCTATTTCCCCATTTATTTCATTGGCCTTCTCGATTAAATAATCCTTTCAATAATTATTCGAATAATTTCCTTGTTTTTTTTTTTTTCCCCCCTTGAATTTATGCGATATTTTCCTCATCGTTATTACAGATACTAAATGGTATCTAATCGTTAAATTGCGACTGTTTTATACAATTTTGTATTTTAAGAAATTCGCTTGCTATCATACAAATATTATAACAAGTTGTAATTATTCGAATAATTTCCTTCTTTTTTTTTTTTCCTTGAATTTATGCGATATTTTCCTCATCGTTATTACAGATACTAAATGGTATCTAATCGTTAAATTGCGACTGTTTTATACAACTTTGTATTTTAAGAAATTCGCTTGCTATCACACAAATATTATAACAAGTTGTAATTATTCGATTAATTTCCTTGTTTTTGTTTTTATTTTTCTTTTTCCTTGAACTTACGCGATATTCCCTCAGCGATATTAAATCTGTATCTAATCATTAAATTGCAACTGTTTGTATTTTAAGAAATTCGTTTGCTATCATACAAGTTGTAATTATTCGAATAATTTCCTCGTTTTTGGTATTTTTTTTTTTTTTTTTCCTTGAACTTACGCGATATTTCCCCATTAATATTAAATCTGTATCTAATCATTAAATTGCGACTGTTTTATACAATTTTGTATTTTAAGAAGTTCGCTTGCTATCATACAAGTGTTATATTATATATACTATCACTATACTATATATATAATATATATACTATTACTATACTATATATATAATATATTATTATATTATAATTACCATATTATGGTAATACATATTATTAATACCAATTAAACACCAATACGTATGCGTTAGATCGCCAATTTTCCTTTTTGAACAGTTTCATATTCTGAGTATCGCATATTTGTCGATATTTCACTAAACTCGGCAATTTTCGTGCAAAGTCAATGATTCGCGATCCGGCGACAGACCCTTGCCTGTTAAAAGTTCAAAGTCTACCTGATCGTTCTACGCAAACTTGAAGATGAAATCTCAAGTGAACGAGTAGAGAAAGAGTAACTAACTAAACTGACTGACTGTCGCCGCGATTCTCTTTCAATTCTTACAAGAGAACTTCCATTGCCAAAGGATTGAGAAAAAAGCAGGGGGCTCTAAAGATCATCGGGATCAGCAGAACGAAGAGCAAGGGCGCTCTATTTAGGTTGGAAACGAAAAAAAAAAAAAAAAAAAAAAAAAAAAAAACGAAATCGACGGCGGTCGGATTAGACTCGGCGAGAGAACACGCGTATGGGTAACATCGTTGCGGGTAACGCGATCCCGAAACTATGCCCGCAAAGTCGCGGTCGGTGTTGACGCGCAAAATATATACAGAAGACTCTGGCCGGCTGGTCAGCCGGCTGCGTGCATGCGTGCATGCGTGCATGCGTGCGTGTGCACGCTGCCGGCCAACAATGCCGTCGATCGTTGCGTTAATTTCAACGCCCGGTAGTCACGGTAACGATTACTTGCCGAGCCTGGTACTCTATGCTCGCGTGTGTCACTCCGCCGATATATAATTCCGTTCTCCGGAAACTTGACCGTGTATATATCGATGATACGACGACCTCCTCTCGATCCGCGCGAGCCTCGCGACTGTTCGAATCGAAGGAACTGTGAGACGGGTGTTAATAAACCGATTTAAAATCAGTTGAAATCAAATTATTTTTTTTTTCTTTTTCTTTTTTGGAGAAAGATTTAATAAACTAGTAGTAAAATAGCGTTTGAAAGCTGTGAATTCGTGGTTAACTAGCGTGCGTAGCGACGAATCGTTTCACTGTCGAAATAATAAATTCCCCGCGTGCAACGAGCTTTTATTTTACGTTGAAATTAAGACAGATGTGTGTTTCAGTTGAGGTTGATAGTTTTACATATAGAGGTAGTTCAATAATGCATGTGTGTTTGTTTGTCTGTTTCGTGAAATTGTTTCGTTGAAATCATATTGTTCATTTTATCTAAATCTGAAAGATACCTGCGAGGGATACTTTGACTATTCCTTCTATTAAAGCGATATTATTTAAACTATATTCTATTGTTATTAAACTTCTGATTTATATTATTATTAAACTTCTACAATATAGAATTTAAAACTTCTGTGTTATATTATCATCAAACTTCTAATATTATTATTTAAACTTTGGGTATTAGTCTAAACTTTTGTACCTAAGTTATCTACATGACGTGTTATTATTATAATCGGAAGAGTAGAATTTTCACATGAAAATGATCCCAAGTCGAATCATAGCTCTATCCTTCGCGTTATTTAAAACTTTTGGAAAACTTCTACAATATAGAATTTAAAACATCTGTATTATATTATCATCAAACTTCTAATATTATTATTTATTCTAATATTATTATTTACTTTGGGTATTAGTCTAAACTTTTGGACCTAAATTACCTATATGACACATTATTATAATCGGAAGAGTACAATCTCCGCATGTGATCCTAATTCGAATCAGATTTAATCGTAACTGTATCATCTAGACGTATCCTAGAACTTTTGGACCCAAGTTGCACGCTTATGCGACACATTGTTTCAATCTCTTCAGATCAAATCCCCAACTTTATCGATCGTACCATTTAACCAGACATTTATGAGCACTTAATTTCGAAAGGTTTTGGAGCAGTAACACGTATTTAAGAGAGCTAAACAATTAATATTATATCCTAAATTATTAATTTCAAAGGGTTTAGAGGATTATAGATAAATAAACATGTTCATGAAAGTTTTAGGATAAACATTATATATATCGAATATATATGTTATACTGTAGTAGTAGTACTACTATATATATATACAAATATATGAGTATCACAGATACACATATCAAGGAATATTTTGAAATTTTATCAAATAGCAGCGTCATGATACCCACGCTCATCGCAGTTATATTATTGTTAAAATCTGGAAACACTTCGTTGCAACAAATCTACTTACTTAACCCCTTATGCTGGCAATTGATTGCGGACCATAACGAGCGACCAAACCGTACACAACAATCCGTCGCTTTCTTTTTGAACTTGTCGGTATGATAGAAATTATCGAGGAGTAATAGATTTGTTATTTGTGTTGCCTAGATTATAATTAAATATACTTGAAACTGAGAGAATGTTACAATTTTGTTACGAAAAATTAATAATGGTACAAATAATTGAATATACTTGAGAGAATATAACTGAGAGAATATTACAATTTTGGTACAAAAAATTCTCAACCTGCGTGGCACGTTGTTCCAGCGCAAGCGGTTAATCTCTGATTGCGGACCATAACGAGCGACCAAACCGTACACAACAATCCGTCGCTTTCTTTTTGAACTTGTCGGTATGATAGAAATTATCGAGGAGTAATAGATTTGTTATTTGTGTTGCCTAGATTATAATTAAATATACTTGAAACTGAGAGAATGTTACAATTTTGTTACGAAAAATTAATAATGGTACAAATAATTGAATATACTTGAGAGAATATAACTGAGAGAATATTACAATTTTGGTACAAAAAATTCTCAACCTGCGTGGCACGTTGTTCCAGCGCAAGCGGTTAATCTCTGATTGCGGACCATAACGAGCGACCAAACCGTACACAACAATCCGTCGCTTTCTTTTTGAACTTGTCGGTATGATAGAAATTATACCGTACAGAAATTATCGACAAGTAATAGATTTATTATTTGTGTTGCCTAGATTATAATTAAATACACTTAAAACTGAGAGAATGTTACAATTTTGGTGCAAAAAATTCTGAAACTGCGTTTCAGCGCAAGAGGTTAATAAGCACGTAACCAGTTGGTCAGAACTCTGTCGACAGGGGTCAAGGATCGCGTTACTGATGAATGGTCGATCGTGCGCGAGAATTCAAAAAAAAAAAAAAAAAGAAAAAAAAAAAGTTAAAAGAGCAGAATTTCGTGTCGAAGGCCGATTTTCCCGAGGACTCGAACGCGAGTGCCAGCCCTGATATCTGCGTGCGTCGCCAGTCGAAATGTTATTAAGGCGAAACGCAGATAGCAGGCAGGTGCGGATACGAAGCTCCGGGTGTGTAACAACCAAAACGCACGCGAAAGCTCTCGCGCGTGACGAGCCATCGCGGCCGGCTGTCGAACTGTGTTGAATTGAGAGAAGCAGGAATGACTGAATTCAAGGTAAAACACGCGTCCATTATTCGACCATGTGCCGCACGAAGGACCTAGATGCTTCTCTCCGCGGAAGAAGAGTCAGCCAGGTTTTCCAGCCTCGCTTCTACACAGCGACGAGAGAGGCAGAGAGGTGTGCACTCTCTCTCTCTCTCTGGCTCTCGTAACGTCACGAAGCGCCTCGATCTTTGTACCGTTCTGATTCCACGTACCGTTCGATACCGCTAGATCCAAAATACAAGGCAGACACGTCGAAACGGGGACAGGCGGCGAGAGTTCGGCCAAGGTTCGCGACGTCTTTGAAATTTCATCTCTCGTACTTTGCACGAGCGATCTCGCGAAAGTCGTTTCGTGCGATTGGTTCTTCGTTCGCCGCGGACACGAAGGAAGGAGGAAGCGCGAACATACTCAACGAAGGAATATATCAAAACCTGCGGTAGGTTCTCTCTCTCGTTTTTCCTTTCTTTTTCTTTCCTTTTCAAACAAACGAGGAAACGTTTGAGCCGAAACGGTAATGTCACGATTGGAGAGCATTAACGTTGAAGAAACACTTCTCCTTTTGGAGAGTTACGCTGACGAACGAAGGGACAATGGAGCGCAGCCTCTGATAACGAGTTGAACACACACAGTTTACGCCCAAGCGTGGATAATGTAACAGAATTGCGAGGCAGATTACTCAATCCGCCTCGTCCAGTTTAGAAAGCGCAAATTCCTCCGAAGGAAAATATAGAGAGGAGGGGAAAAACCCACCGCGCGGAAGACAAGCCCGCAAAAAAAAAAAAAAAGAAGAAGAAAGAGAAAAAAATCCGCGATTCCGCGAAAGGTATTTTTAAACGCAGCGAACGTTTCGCCATCCCCCAGTTAGCACGCAGTTAGAGTGCCTACACAACGCGTCCCATCCTGTTCTGTCCCACCGGGCAATGGTACCTCGCGAATCGCGCACGGGGTACGCGACGTTCCACTGGAAACGGAGAGAAGAACGAAACGAGAGACCCCGGACCGCCTCGAGAGAAAGAGAAAGAATCGGACGTGCGATCGTGCGGTTCGGAGTTAGGGAGTTAAGAGAGAGTAGAGGAGAAGAGGAAGGGCAGGAGGTGCGGTGGGTCGCGGTGGAAGGATGGAGGAGACGAAGAAGATGGGGAACGTGGCTCTCAGCTTGGCTCGGTTCGACTCGACTCGACTCGACTCGACTCGACTCGACTCGACTCGGCGTGGCATGGCGTGGCGTGGCGTTGCGTTGCGTGGCGTGGCATGGCTTGGCTTGGCGTGGTACACTATAGTGCGGCGTGGCGCGGGGCCCAAGCGGTGTGTGTCGGCGGCCGAGACGGGAGAGGAGGAGGCAACGCAAAACCGCGTGCGGCAGGTTCGGGTTCGGCAAGTTGGCTTTCGTTGGCAATCGCGCTCGTTCGGCGCGCGAAGGTCGGGATCAATGGCCGTAGGACCCTCTTGGCTACACGGGGCCGTGCGGGGCCGGGGCCAGGGCCGCGGCGGGCTGTCGAGGGGCGCAGGCAGGCTCCGGCATGCTCGATCCTCGGGGGCCCCCGAGCCTCTGTGCCTCCGCTTGCTCACCGAGGGAGGGGAGAGAGAGAGCAGAGCCCCGCCACAAGTTGGGTACCAAAAGAGGAGAAATTGAGTTGGCGCACCGGTGCGCTCCTCCGTCTCTCTTTCACTCCTGTGCCCCTCCATCTGTTCCTCGTCGGTGTCGTCGGTGTCGAGGGACCGAGGAGCGAGAATCCGATAGAAATGCCCAACGAGCAACGCGTACGAACGTAGGCACACGCACACGTCTGTGTATCGATGCGACGGAGGAGTATGTTCCCGTTTTTCTGTACGCGTGATTTTCGAACACGTTTTCGCGTCCGAGACCACACAGCAGACTCGGCGGTAGCCGATAACGTTACTGCGACGGCATCGTGCGATTTTCAGCGGTCGGTGACCGCCGTGAAACGAATTATGGACACGCTTTTGAACGTACGCCATTCGATTTGCGTTCACTACAGGCCGAATTGTTTTCAGGAGCTTCATTTCTTTTTTTTTTTTTTTGTGAACTTTTCGCTTCGAAAACTGCCCGGAGACGCGATTGATTTTCAACTTGAGAAAGAGAAGAACAGTATATGCATTTGCATACTTCTATGGCGTAAATACTCGCAAGTTC
Source organism: Frieseomelitta varia (assembly GCF_011392965.1). Lineage (NCBI taxonomy): Eukaryota > Metazoa > Arthropoda > Insecta > Hymenoptera > Apidae > Frieseomelitta > Frieseomelitta varia. The sequence goes on from NW_025110260.1 coordinate 155,618, forward strand.
GAAGAAACGTCTCGAATAAATCTTGAAGATACAACGTGACACACATCTGTGTGGATTATAGCATGGTGTTGATTAGCATAGCATTGAACCAATTGCGCTGGCAATTGATTGCGGACCATAACGAGTGACCGTGTGTACAAATAATTCGTCGCTTTCGGTATCGTGATATCACTGGATAGAAATGATCGATGAGTAACAAGTTTATCATTTGCTCTGAACTCGAAAACTGAGAAAGTATTACAATTTCTACTCTAAGTTCTTATTTTGTATTTTACTACGATCTTATTCGAAGTTTTACTTAAAATGCACCTGAAGCTGAGAAAATATTACATATTCCAGGGCAATAGGTGAAACAGAGCATTTAACGCGCACCAGAAATCGTCCAACATTTAAGGTGCATTTTCGTTTGCCAGTATCGTCTCCTTATTACCTCGTTGTCAAGTTAAATTACAAGTACAAAACGACGTCGGACGTTTCAACTCGTCTCTTCGACGCGTGTTTTATTTATTTATTTATTTTTTTCTTTCTTTACGTCGAAGCGTCTTCTCGACGCGTCTTCCAGATACCAGGAGGAATAGGTATAGCGGAAAAGGGGGGGGGGGGCACCGTGAGAAATCCAAGGGAAAGAGTAGCCGAAGGTCTTCGACCGTCGTCGGCGTCTTCTCGGTCCCATGATTCGGCGGAAACGTCGTTTGATAACGATTATAATGTTTCGCGGTGCGACGGCCGAGCTGCTGGAAAAAAGAAAAAAAAAAAATGAGGGAAGCGACTCGCGCCGGGTGAATCTCCTCGTCCCCTCCCCCTGGTTTCAATTTTTCAAATTGAAATATGATTTCCCTCGGCCCCGATTGACCGTTGTTAATTATAGAAACGCCCCCGATAAAATTTATTTTCCACTTGGTTCCGTTGATGTTCAATTTACTTGCGTCTGGCAGCAAACAAATTTTTATAAATTTGCGTGGCAGAGGTATAAAAATAATATCGTCGAGCTCTGCTAGATTCACCCGTGTGTTACACGCAACGGATCGGTTTTGCCCGTCCAAACTCCTGCCACCCATTCCCGCCCTCGTTTCGGTTTTCGCTGATAACTGTTCGCATTTTCGACGCGATAATTCCCGCCTCGTAATGCTCCAAACCCGTGACTGATATATGCATTCAGCGCGTACGACGAATAATTCATCAAAAGTGGCGAAAGAAGGAGAGACAGAGAGAAAGAGAGAGAAAAAAAATAGAGAAAGAAAAATAACAACGTTTACGTTATTATTTAAAACTTGCCGCGAATCCACGATATAATTCGCATTGTTATCGAATTATTCTCAACGTCTAGCAATTGTCTATTTTAATTTTCAAACACGATCGAACGTATGGTTCGGAAGAAATTCGGCTGCCATTTGGAGCGGGGAGCACCTCGTGATTCTGTTCCACGTCAAAATGGCGATTAGATGGGTGGGCCTTGATGTGAGGTTAGAGTTTAGCCGGTCCCAAAATGCCGGGGACCGGCGCTGCCACCATTGAAACGGTTTTAGGCACTCCTCTTTCTACCTGCTTCCCACACAGTTCCGACACAGCGTTCGCCTGGCTTCTCCTGCATCTTGTGTGTGACGTCGTTTCTATTTCTACTTCCATTACTGTCATTCTCTCGCTCGTAACCGAGGCATCTATATTTCATGGCCGGTTGGCCGTGCTTCCGCGGCGCTGAAAGAGCCGTTTAGATCGGACGAACCAACCGAATCCGGTTCTCCCCTTTTGTTCAACGATTCGGTACATCGACTACCGAAATTACGGCCGGCCGTCGTATATATACGCAGCATTTTTACTCTACGGTACCTTCGTGGAAACGCTCGATATATTCATTTATGATTTAACGCTTCTCTCTCGTTTTCGGAGTAGTCCGCGACGAAACACGCACTTTTTGTCACGCGTGAATCACCCACAGGTAAATGTGTAAACCTGTCTCGTGTTTACGTGAAATATGCTCGCGCGTATCGCACGTACTGAATTAATCAGCCGCTCGTTTCTCTAACCTACCAAGCTCAGTTTAGCACAAAGACTGGTCGAGGAGTTTATTATCGAACGTCGAAACCAACTGTTTAACCATTTGCGCTGGCAACTGATTTGCGGACCATAACGAACGACCGAACTGTATAAAATCATTCGTCGCTTTCTTTTCGAACTTGGTATTACAGAAGTTATATTGGATAGAAATTATTGAAAAGTAATGAATTTATTATTTGTTTTGCCTGGGTTATACTTAAGATATATACCTAAAACTGACGAAATATTGCAATTTTGGGACAAATAGTTCTAACTTCCCAAAAGAGGTTAACCACTTGCGCTGGGCAACCGATTCCGGACCATAACGAGTGACCAAACCGTACAAAATAATTCGTGACTTTCTTTTTTAACTTGTCGGTATGATAGAAATTATCAAAAAGTAATAAATGTATGATTCGTTTTTGCTGAGTTATACTTTTAACATAAATAAAACTAAGGAAATATTGCAGGTTTGGGACAAATAGTTCTAACTTCCCAAAAGAGGTTAACCACTTGCGCTGGGAACTGATTGCGGACCATAACGAGTGACCAAATCGTACAAAATAATTCGTCGCTTTCTTTTTTCTTAACTTCTCGGTATGATAGAAATTATTGAAAAGTAATAAATGTATGATTTGTTTTTGCTGAGTTATACTTTAATATGAATAAAACTAAGGAAATATTGCAGTTTTGGGTTAGGTTCCCAAAAGAGGTTAACCACTTGCGCTGGCAACTGATTTGCGGACCATAACGAGTGACCAAATCGTACAAAATAATTCGTCGCTTTCTTTATTAACTTACTCGGTACGATATTACTGGATAGAAATGATTGAGAAGTAATAATAAATTTATTATTTGTTTTGCCTGAGTTATACTTAAAAACCGACGAAATATTGCAATCATTGACAGAAAGTTCTCTCGCCGTTTCAGCGTAAGAAATTGAAAAAAATCATATCCACATTTGTGGATAACACGTCATCGTGAACGAGAAGCATATTTGAATATGAAAACGAACCAAAAAAGAGAAGAAAGAAGAAGAGAAAATGAAATATTACGAGGTTGGAACGAGCACACGATCGAGACGACGGATAAACGAATCTCAGGGTCGAACGAATTTAGGACACAGAGAGAGAGAGAGAGAGAGAGAGAGAGCGAGAGCGATAGGCAGGCGTGTGTTGTTCGTGGGCGGTGGAGAAACGAAGCAGTTGGAATGGCCATTTAGGAAGAGCGAGGCGACGAACGAGATATCACGACCTACCCGAAATTCCAGCCGGTTCTGCCAGTTGCGCCTGGCTTGGTTGGTCTCTCGCCTCACCTGAGAGGCACCCTTTCGAGGTTGTTCTCGCAGGCCCACTTCCGTTCTCGCGACCAGAGAGAGAGAGAAAGTGAAAGAGAAAAGAGAGAGAGCGCGAGCGAAGGTTTATTCTGTCGGAGCGAGCATTGTGTTGGCTCCTCTTTCGTACGCGAAATCCTGCAGCCTCTCTTCCTGCCTTGGCAGAGCCTGGCCGGTTGCCTCTTGTACACCCTTCTTCTCGTTTCCCCTCGCGCGTTCGTGCAGTGCACCAGGTAGTCGCTGTGCCTGCCAACGCGCCGCGAGCCAACGTACGCCCGGTACGTTCTTTTCAGCGTCGGGGGAAAAAGTGGTTTCGATTCGACGAGTATACGCGCGCCCGTGGCTCGACCAGTCTCTCTCTCTCTCTCTCTCTCTCTCTCTTCTCGCGTAACTCGCGCAAAGCCCCCCCGGTCGTAGAACGAAGACGGCGGCGAGGGGGAAACGAGAAGCGCAGCAGAGGCAAACGTGATAATTTCAGGGACACGGCGGGAAAAGGTGGGACAGACGCGCGTATCTCCCGCCTCCCGTAAATAACTATCCCGTATCTGATTCCGATAATTAGGATACGCGCACGCGAAATTAATTTTCGCCGTGTTTCGAGTTCGTTCCGGTTGGACAATTTCCCAGGAGTTAAATAATCCGGCCGCGTTGAAAATCCACCGTCGGCGAGCAAACGCCGACGACGGATGGCCCGGAGCGTGTTACAGAACTACGTTCCCATGGACGGCGGTCGGGGCGAGTCGAAGACGTAGACGGCTGATCTCTTTTTTCTAGTCGCGCGTGATCTAGCCACCAGCGAGCTGAGAGTCTCGACTCGGAAGAGCCAGAAGATCCGCCCCGGTGTCTGGTTCGTAGAAACGGTGGAAAAATGTACTACGCGCCTTTCGAGCATCTCGTTGGTGGAAGATGGGCGCGCAAAAGTCACGAACGAACGAGAAAACCCGGCTGATTACCCGGATTATATTATTTTAACGCGAGCATTTTAATATCGGCGGGAAATATCGTGTTACCTGGCGCGTGATTACAACGCGCGACGCGCCAGCGATATTAATAACGGTTCATTTCGATAACGTAATATTCCTACAGGGAAAAGCGGCGGGGCAGGGAAAATGCGAAAACCTACTGACGGATTTTGCAAATGGTCTTTAAATAAATATCATTAAATTTCACGAAGGTTAATTACGATGTCTCGTTTCGCCGCGGATGGCGACGATGCCGCGCGCGCCCCGACCGCTTTCGAAAATGTCTCGAACGTTTCGTTTAATAATAATAATAATAATAATCGGTCGTCCGAGACGATTCCATCACCGAGTACGCTTTTTCTATTTCTTTCTCTCCTTCCTGTTTTCGTTCTGGTTTTCGTTCCTTCTTTGTTCTTTTCGTTTTTTCTCCTTTTTTTTTTATTTCTTTTTTCTTTTTTTCGCCTACCGGGGTTACAGTATTTTCTTTTTTTTTTTTTNTTTTTTCGCGGGGAAACGGGACTGGCCTGTCACGATCGCGAGACGTCAGTCGAAAAATCCATTTCGCCGTATTACGCGAGCGCATGCCGTATTGCCGACTGCATGCCGGCAGAAAATCACGAAAAAAAGGGCGAATCGATCGTCCGAGGCGCGTCCATTACGCTTTATTATACGCCCGAGCCCTCTACGCGATCCTCTTCGTGGTTTCCCGTCGATTGGGAGCCTCTCTTTTTCTCGCTTTTTCTCTCCCTACCTCTCCCCCCCCTCTCTCTCTCTCTCTCTCTCTCTCTCTCTCTCTCTGGGCACGTTCGATCTCGCTTTCGCCCGGCCGCGCTCTGTGTGTCATTTCCATCCCGATGACAGAAGAGAAATGGAAAGCTACTGGATGAAACAGAGAGAAAGGGGTGAAACCGAGCCGAGCGGAGCGGAGCGAGGGGCCGGCGAAAGGCTGGGGACGCGGCGGTGATCACGAAAAAAAAAAAAAATGGCAACGAATTATTTCCGAATCGATTCCACGGCCGAACGCATCCCGCCTCTCGACTACGTTCGCCTTGTAATTCGCGAAACACGCTCCCGTTATCGCACATCCATCCCGTCGTTGAACATCTTAAACAAAACGAGAGAGTGAGAGAGAAAAAGAAATAATCACTCGAAATATCTATACCTATATCCTATATCCTACATGCTGGACAAACGTTCGCTGTCAAAGTCACAGCCAGGACTGAACGGAGCGAGGGGGGGCGAGAGGATACGGGCGAAGGACCGAAAGAAAAGGTGCGAGAGGAGCGAGAGAAGAGCGCGAGCGATTGAGAATCGGACGCGGGCGGGCCCGGCGCCCGGTTGGCATCGAGCCACCGTGTATATAAGCAGCGGTGAACGCGTATGCGTGCACGTCTCTACTTTACGTTTCACCGCGGCACCCCTAACCGTGGCTTATGGTCGTCAAAGGGATGCACGCGTGGCCTATGTGCATAATACCGTGCATCGATATAGAGCGAGCCTCGCTCGCTCGGTTGTGCGGGTAGAGGCTGGCGCCTATGTGTGTGTGTGTGTGTGTGTGTGTACGCTGCACATGCATGCACACACGGCTTGGTGCGTATGTGGCGGCCGCGGCTGCCTTCGACGCTGCGTCGAGGACGGTGCAACGACCCGCGTCGCGGATCGAAATTGCGAGGTCGAAGCGATGATCGAGCCGGTCCTCCAACACATTGTATACCGCGAGCGACGCGACCGACGTTAAAATAGTTGCCTCGGCCGGACGTCGACGCCACTCGACGCCGCTCGAATAAAAATCCCCGCTGCCTTCTCTCTCTCTCTCTCTCTCTCTCTCTGTGTGTGTGTGTGTGTGTGTGTGTGGCTGCCTCCACCGCACCAGCGCGTCCCGACGTTTCGGTTGATAAGCCCCGGGATCTTTTGTCGCGGCCGAACCGATTCACTACCCGGGGCGGGATCTTCTCGGGCGACGATTCTCGCGGACGATGTCACCAGCGGAGCTGGCTAGAGGCTCGAGTCCAGCAGGTGGACAGGTCAACCAGAGATGACGGGCTTTCCTTTCAATCTTTCTTTCTCGTTTTCGTTTGCGAGCGTTTTCTACGTGGCGGGCGAAAGGGGAGGCACGAGGCCTGACTATCGTTCTTTTTTTTTTTTTTTTTCTCCTTGCCAATTACCCCTTCTCTCTAATCTCATAAATAAAGAACCACCGACGTACGTCTCGAACCTACCTAAAATTTTACCTCTCTCCACTTTCCCGTCACTGCCTACCCGAGCAACTCGGCCTCGTAAATAAAGAATCGCGCAACGAGACACCCCGTTCCGTTCGTTTTTTTTTTTTTTCTTCCACCGTTTCTGCCCGTTTAACATATCTTGCGCTGGAACGACGTGCCAATTGCAATATTCCCGCAAGTTTCAACACTAGAATTACCGACGATCGCAGTATAACATTTGTGGGAAAGAAATTGAAGTGCAAGACGCAAGAAGAGATTAATAATACGACGAAGAACAACAAACTTCTGTTCATACATTTTGTTAAAAGTCACTCGAGTATCTGAAAATACGCTGCTGCAAAGTTTCCACGGCGAATTATAAATTTCGTCGTTCTCACCACTCGGGTAGCTCCAGCGTCAAGTGTATAACCCAAGCAAAACAGATAATAAATTTATTACTCCTCAATAATTTCTAAACCAGTGACATCGTATCGTAGTTTAAAAGAAAAAGAAAGCGACGAATTTTTGTATTCGGTCGCTCGTTACGGTCCGCAATCAATTGCCGGCGCAAGTGGTTTAACGTAAATATAATTGAAGTTTATTAACTTCTTGGCGCTGGAATGACGCACGTCGACAATTTTTTGTCCCGAAATTGCAACGTTTCCTCAGTTTTAAATTAAATATATAACCCAGGCGAAACAGATAATAAATTTATTACTCCTCAATAATTTCTAAACCAGTGACATCGTATCGTAGTTTAAAAGAAAAAGAAAGCGACGAATTTTTGTATTCGGTCGCTCGTTACGGTCCGCAATCAATTGCCGGCGCAAGTGGTTTAACGTAAATATAATTGAAGTTTATTAACTTCTTGGCGCTGGAATGACGCACGTCGACAATTTTTTGTCCCGAAATTGCAACGTTTCCTCAGTTTTAAATTAAATATATAACCCAGGCGAAACAGATAATAAATTTATTACTCCTCAATAATTTCTAAACCAGTGACATCGTATCGTAGTTTAAAAGAAAAAGAAAGCGACGAATTTTTGTATTCGGTCGCTCGTTACGGTCCGCAATCAATTGCCGGCGCAAGTGGTTTAACGTAAATATAATTCAAGTTTAGCAACTTCTTGGCGCTGGAATGACGCACGTCGACAATTTTTTGTCCCAAAATTGCAACGTTTCTTTAGTTTTAAGTTAAATATATAACCCAGGCGAAACAGATAATAAATTTATTACTCCTCAATAATTTCTAAACCAGTGACATCGTATCGCAGTTTAAAAGAAAAAGAAAGCGACGAATTGTTGTATTCGGTCGCTCGTTACGGTCCGCAATCAATTGCCGGCGCAAGTGGTTCAACGTAAATATAATTAAAGTTTATCAACTTCTTGGCGCTGGGATGACGCACGTCGACAATTTTTTCTCCCGAAATTGCAATGTTTCCTCAGTTTTAAGTATAATATATAACCCAGGCGAAACAGATAATAAATTTATTACTCCTCAATAATTTCTAAACCAGTGACATCTTATCGTAGTTTAAAAGAAAAAGAAAGCGACGAATTGTTGTATTCGGTCGCTCGTTACGGTCCGCAATCAATTGCCAGCGCAAGTGGTTATAGCTCACGTGATTTAACATAAATATAATTAAATTTTATTATCTCCTCTCGCGCTGGAATGACGCGCGTCGACAATTTTTTGCCCCGGAGTTGCAATATTTTCTCAGTTTTTAAACATATTTCAAGTGCAACCCAGGTCGAACGAATGATAAATTTATCACTTCTCAATCATTTCAATTCCAGTAATAATTTCTGTCATGGCGACGAGAAATTATTGGTATACGATTCGCCCAGCGCCAAGCGGCTAAACATTCTGGACATCCTCTCGCACACTCAGAGGAAAGATTCGGCAACGAAGACGAAGCCAAACAATTTCCCATACGTTCGCCTCGCGTACGAAACGAAACGCGCGTATAGGTATACGTTCGCGTTGCACGCGAGTGCGTGGCAAAGGGCTGGCAAAGACCCTCTCGACGAGCGGTGGGTTCGAAAAACAAGCGTCGGCCGGGAGCGGTTGGACGAATGGAAAGGCCGCACGAAACGAGCAGCTATAGCCCTCCGGCCCACCGGCGTATATCGGCATGAATGAATAAACAGCGGCATAAATAAGCTGCTTAAAATTAGCTGTTACGGTGCGAGTGAATTGCATTTAAGATGCTATCGACCGAAGGCCCCCGAAGTGTTATAGAACCGGGAGGCGATCGTATGTATGAGAGGAGGTGGTGGTTGTGGTTGTGGAGGTGGATGGAGTTCGGTGGAGAACAGAGTCAGTGCCGGTGCCGATGTCGGTGACGCTGCTGAGACAGAGGTGTGTACCGCTGACGCCGTTTCAAGGATGCCCTCCCCCTTCGACGAACGAGGGAACCGGACAGCTGTCCCAAGGTGTCATGGTCACCGACCCTCTTCCGTTCGAAACCTCCGGCTCTCGGCCGCTAGGGAAGTCTACCTGCCGCTAATTCATCTTTCAAACACCGCGCCGCTTTTTTTTCTTTCCTCTTTCTCCTTTCTTTCCGTTTCGATTTTTCTCTTTAACCTTCCCCGGAGTACGCGCGGAGGAATTGAGAAAGAGATCGAATTTTAGTTTTCTATGTGTATATGAGTATAGAACGAGTAAAAATGATACAGCAGTGTATGTTGAAAGAAGTGAAGTGAAATTATGCGATAATTGACGATCATTTGTTTTTTTTTTTCGTTGGATAAGGTAAGGGAAGCCGGCCCAAACTCGCGAATCGAGGAAACGTGATAATATAGGGACAGATGAGGTATGAAACGTGGAAGAAGAAAAAGATTATATGAATTTGGGAAGTTTTATCTAGCAAGAAATATGACAAAAAAAAAAAAACACCCGAAAATGAAAAGAAATTTTACAGGAAAAGTGTCACATCTATGCTTAGAAAAAAAAAAAAAAGGTAAGAAGTTGTAGAATGAGAGAGTAATTTGTAATTCATTTCACTTACAGGTATATCTCAAATTTTACCACAAGTATTATAAAAAGTCGAACTTGTGGAATGACCAAATGCAGATACATACATCTAGTATTAAAAAGACATTTAATACTAGAGACTGAGCCTTAATTCCTCAATGCGATTAAATTGTATTTTTAATATTTTTTTTATCAAATACATGTATTTAAAATAAAATACACAAATATTCTATCTTAGTATTTCGCCATAAATAAGTATTATAAAAAGTGAAACGACTCAATATGTCACCCGGAGGGGAGTGACATATTCGATTAATTCCTCAATGAAATTACATTTTTACTAATTTTTTATCAAATACATGTATTTAAAATAAAATATACAAATATTCTATCTCAGTATTTATAAATAAGTGTTACAAAAAATGAAACGAACTTACATAGGACTCAAGATAAATAGTCTGGTATCAAAAAACACTAGAGGTGCAGTAAAATTGTTCTATATAAACGAAGCTCAATTTCGACCTCAGAGTGAAACTGTTACAGCTTTCAACTTGAATCGGATGGGGTAATATGGTCGATTAATTCCTCAATGCGATGAAATTGCATTTTTACTATTTTTTATCAAATACATATATTTAAAATAAAATATACAAGTATTCTATCTCAATATTTATAAATAAGTGTTACAAAAAATGAAACAAACTTACATAGGACTCAAGGTAAATAGTCTGGTATCAAAAAACACTAGAGGTGCAGTAAAATTGTTCTATATAAACGAAGCTCAATTTCGACCTCAGAGTGAAACTGTTACAGCTTTCAACTTGAATCGGAATGGGTAATATGGTCGATTAATTCCTCAATGCGGTGAAATTGCATTTTTACTATTCTTTATCAAATACATGTATTTAAAATAAAATACACAAGTATTCTATCTCAGTATTTCGCCATAAATAAGTATTATAAAAAAATGGAACGACCCAAGATAAATAATCTAGTATCAAAAAAACACTAGAGACCTAATAAAATTGTTCTATATAAACGAAGCTCAGTCTCGACTCGAGGGTGAAACTGTTACAGTTTTCAACTAGAATCGGCGACATGGCCGATCGTAGCTGAAATCGACGGAGTCCCGATGGCCGGGGAAACACGGTGGAGAAGTCGATGTTCGTCCTTAGCGAGCGAACAGCCTCGTAAAGCCTGGCGATCGTTGCGCAACGCGGTTACGCGTTTACGGAGTGTATAACGTGTCGTCGTAACGTCGTCGCACGAGAACGAGAACGAGAACGAGAACAAGAACGAGATGGATTCAATTATAATCGAGGCTCAAAGTCAGCCGAAATAAACCTCGACGGGCTTGGTTAACGGTTTTCTTGCCAGGATCTGCAGGCACACGCGTGGTACACGAGAGTTACATTAGCCGAGATACCGATTTACCTTGTAATGGCGAGCGACTCGGGAGAACACGAGGCCTTTATCGGCGGAGCTTTCGACTTTATTATTTCCCGGCGCCTCCTTGTAACGCATTCGCTCGCTTTGGCTACCGTTCACGGTCACATCGACGTTTCTATTTTGCGTGAAATCCGGCGAAAATCTTGGAAATCTTCACTCGTAATCAGCGATTGATTATTGGAATGATTTGAGAAGTGAAAGGCCGAATGATACGGGGCAAACGTGACTTTTACAAACACGTCTCTTTTAACTTTTTATCATTTTATTCGGAGATATAATTAATGGATTGGTTTTCAGTACTATCTGTGAAGAACACGAATGACCACTTGTTTTCCTGCTCAGAAATACGACGTAATCGTTTATATATATATATGTCGTACACGCTTGATTAATTATTACTAGGGGAAACTCGCGAGTTTTACTTGCGTTTACTCAAGAAGAATTTATATCAGTTAAATGTAGAAGTATTCTGTTTTTTTTTTTTTTTTTTTTTTTTTTTTTTTTTTTTGTATGATGTTTCGTTTTATATTCGCCAGTTGGGAGAAAGTCGCACCAGGGGATTAATAGGTCGTGAAGATGAAACGAATTAAAATGGAGCAGCGTGTGTCGCTCGCGAAGTACATGCGAAGAGTTGTTGTTCGCTTGCAGCTCGTACCACACCATATATCAGAGCAAATGTATATAAAATGTAGATTCTTGTAATTGCGTATGGATGAAGTACAAGGCACGAAGTACGAAGCAATAAGCAAAGCAAATGAAGTACAAGCGAACGGAGCGATAAGTGGACAATAAAATTTTCAAAATATGATCGTAGATATACATACACACATATATATATATATATATATATTATTTTATTTAATTTTTTAATTTTTTCACACGATATCATACAAACTTAAAAAAAATATATATATATATTATAAAATTATTTTTTTATTATATATATATACTAAAATATATATTATATATATTATATAATAAAATATATATATATAAAAAGGTTATTTATTATATATATAAATATATATATATATATATATATATTATAAAATTCATTTTATTATTATAAAAATATATATATATATATTTTTTAAGTCTGTATGATATCGTTTAATTAAAAAATTAAATAAAATATTACATATATTATTATATAAAAAATACATATTATATATATTATTATACAAAAAAATTAAAAAATTAAATAAAATATAAAAGAAAATGAAAAAGGAACGAAAATGTTTTCATTTTAACGTTTCACTTGCAGTTATTATTATTATGAAGTTACTTATAGTTATTATCATGACGTTTGTTACAAAAATTATTATAACGTTTGTCAAAAAGGCAACGCTTCTATTTACGTGATTATTCAATTCATAGATAATGCCGAATGCAATTGATTTAACTCGCAAAGTGAAAAGTGTCACGATCTACAGTTTCTTAAGTATGCGTGTGGAGAGGAATTGTAACGCGAAGGAGGCATCGGTAGATGTGATACGTACGTACATACGTCCGGCACGCGAAACACATACAACAGAAAGCGACTATAAACGAACGACTATCCTTGTGGCGTAACTATACGGCCCACTAAAACTTGACCGTTGCATAATTCGCGAAGCGTACCCACGCATCGAATGCCAGTTCTTATTCTCGCGGGGGTTCGTCTCTGTCCTTCTCGTCTTCCAACATCCTTGCCTCGTCCCTCTTTTCTTCTTCGCTGTTTCACCATCTCCTCTCCCTCCTCCTCGCCACGTTCCTTTGTCTCTTGTCCGCGTGTCTGCGCTTTCCGGTACGCACGTTGCTTCCTTGCCTCTTGGCAAGTAAATACATCTCGAGCTGCGAATACTCGACGAAGGAGTCGTGTCAGAATTGTTCAGAGTTTGTCGTGGATTCTCCGATCCCTCGTCCAGAAATTATGGTCAATTAGTTTTTGGAAAAGGAAAATTTAGGAACGGGTAAGCCTTTGGAATTTATCCCTTCTTGCGGGTTTAAGATTCGCCGACTGTGGATCTTCTGATTCTTGCGAAGAAATTCTGAAATGCACAATGGATATTAAATTAAATTTATCCTTTAAGGAACTGGATATTAATAAATGCGAGAAACATTTCATTTCTAAGTGTATATTTGTTTTTTTGTTTTTTTTTTTTTTATTTTACAAGAGAATAATATATTCAGATCATTCACTTTCGAGATGATTAAAATAATTATTAAAATATAAAATTATTGAAATTGAAATATTTAATTTTATGTTAGAATAGAAGATTATTAAAATTGAAATATTTAATTTTATATTAAAATGTAAAATTATCAAAATAAATTAAATCAATCTTAATACAAACGGTGCAAAGCAAATTTTACTTATTTATTTTTTAAAAAGTTAAGTAATTTCAATAAAAAAATAAATAAAATTTATTAAAAAAAAGAATTAAATACAAATCGACTTATTTATTTTTAAAAAAATTCATTTCCATTACTTTAACTAATGATATTATTAATTTTCTAATATTATTAATAATAATACTAATAATATTATTAATTATTACTAAAATATATTCTTTTTATCCATTATTTAATTTTGTATATTTATTTTCGGGGAAAGAAGAATCAGAAAGCTTCGAAATACATATTTCGTTCGAGAGAATGTTACGACGAATTTATCTTCGTACGTGTAATGAGAACGCAATTGTGAGTCTAACGCAATCGTCGTGTCGTTTTGTATCTTTAGAGTAGTCTAAAAAACGAGAAACATTGAAATCGATTTACTGTAAATCTCACTTGCAATTTTCACCTCTTCGAGAAACAAAATTTTCCACGCTTTCTGACGTGGCACATCTGTATCGTGAAAATCGATCGAAGATTCGTCAAGATTCTCGCGAAAAAACACAATCGAAATGTAAACAGTATCAACAGTTTAATTGACTCGTTTCATCCAGTCGATGATAAGCCAGATTCGGATTCAATCGGCCGACGACAGGTCGATAGCTGGCGTTAATTAGCTCGGTAGCTCGGTAGCGTTTTACGACGGCCAGCGTTTATCGCTCCCTGTAATCCGTTAACACTTTGTCGCTTATCACGGTCCCAGCTGAAATATCATTCTTCGGAAACGAACGAAACGTTCCACGATATAATTTCGTGAAACGACGATTTCTATCTGCACCTGTTTCGAGGAGCTCGATCGCGAAGCTCCTCCCGGAGTATCGAGTCTAGTTCGCTTTTCTACCTCGTCTCGAACGATGCGGTTAAACAGTAAGTCGGCTACCGTAACGATCTACATACGTGCGTAAAAAGAGAGAAGGGAAGGAGAGACAGGACAGGGCTCGGCATTGTCCGATCCAACGTATGTTACATGCATACGTCTCGGCTATCGCGGGCAATCGTTCAAAGCCTAAAAGCCTTCAAACTTCTTTCACCTTCTTCGTTGACAAAACGTTGTCCGAGCAAACGGGAAGTCAATTCGTCGTTATTCGTTGTACGATGATTAATTTGTTATGCGATAGGAGGTGAACTTTTGTGATACAGGAATGTTCCTCGAGGGCACAGAAACATTTATTAATATTGAATTTAATACAGTTTAATTAATATTATTAATATTGAATTTAATACAGTTTAATTAATATTATTAATATTGAATTTAATATAATTTAATTAATATTTTTAATATTGAATTTAATATAATTATACAATAATTTATAAATATAATATAATATTCGTAATAATTTATAAATATAATATAATATTCGTAATAATTTATAAATATAATATAATATTATATAATAATTTATAAATGTAATATAATATTCATAATAATTTATAAATATAATTATATAATAATTTAATATAATTTAATATTAATTGGCTAACAAATTGTTGGTCAATCGCGTGCCTATAATCCCCCCCCCCCCCCCTCTTCCTGCGCTGGCAATTGGTTCGCGGACCATAACGAGCGACCGAATCGTACGCAACAACTCGTCGGTACACGAGACATCACTCGAATAGAAATGATCAAGGAGTAATCAACTTATCGTTCGTTTCGCCTGCGTTATTACTAGCCCTCGCTAGGTGTTCGCAATTTTTGGTCCCGTCGAGCTGTCCTTGCCTCCTCAGCCACTTGCGCTGGCAACTGATTGCGGACCGTAACGAGCGACCGAATCGTACGCAACAATTTCCGGTCGCTTTCTTTTGGTGAACTGGTCGGTACGATATCACTGGATAGAAGTATTATTGACAAGCAGTAAATTTGTTATTTACGTTTTGCCTGTTGAACGTATTTAAAACTGAGAAAATGTTGCAACTTTTACAAACAAATTCTCGACGCGCAAGTGGTTAACAAGAAAGGTTAGAAATGTAGCTTTGGAAAACAATTGGCAATTTGCGTCTTTCAGTTTCGGGTTAGTTTAAACATACTTGAAACTGAGAGAAGGCCGCAATTTTGGGAGAGTAAAAAAAAAAGATTCCAGCAGCGCGGGCGGTTAAAACGTTGCAAACGCTCCAGTCCGTACGAAAATACCCCGTCTCTCGCGTCTCACGGTTTCTCGCGGCGCGATCCGCCCGAAGAGGAAGGAGAGCCACCCGCGGCGAGGGGCTGTGCGCGGAGCGGAAAGGGTCGCGCGGCTTTCGGCGGTTAGTAGACTGTCTGAAAGAGAGAGGCTGTGCGACGACGAGAGAAAGAGGCAACGACTTCGAAGACGGGGGAAGAGAGAAAGAGAGAGAGAGAGTGAGAAAGACGAAGACCGTCGAGCAGAGGAGCGAGCGGAACGCGTCGAAAGAGAAAAGGAGCGCGGCCGAGCGAAGCGCGCGAGCATTTTCGCTGGCCTTGACGCAGCGACGGAGGGCGATGCACCTCTCCTGGCGAACACACTGCGAAACCGGGAGCGGACGCACACGCGCGTCCCTTTACTTTCTCATGGACGACACGCCGAAGTTCGTCTCCCTTTCTCTCCGATGAGCACCGCGATCGTCTCTCGGGCTCGAACTTAACTAAACCCGCCGAAATGGTCGCTTTTCGATGCTCTTCGCGCCAAATTTCGAGAGCTCGCCCCTCAGAGAGTCCGTACTTACGGAAATCGAGTGATGTTCGATCTCGGCAGGTTTACGGATATTATTATCGCATCATCAGAACCACCACAGTCGAGATGACGAGTTTCTAACATCTTCTAGAAATTTTATAGACGCAGAGCGAACGTATTTTTTCAGAGATTTAAATGGGAATGTACGAATAAAAATTGTATTATAAATTATGTATTTCAAAATGAATGTGAAGTGATAAAAAAAAAAAAGAAAGAAACGTTTGATTTGAGAATGCTTCTTTTTTTTCTTATCGCCTAAGTTTTGGCAAGCAGTGTAGCACTTCAACGAGTAGCTGCGATAAATCCGTTTCACAAGGCTGATCTAGTATCCTACGGGTTTCGATAGAACATACTTCGCAAAGCACCTCGACTTGTTTTTGCAAGTAGAACATCGCTCTTGGAATCTTGGAATCTAAAGATGAGAATTCTACAGGGTGATTCAAAGATCGAACATGGAAAAGTGATACCGCGTTTGTATCGTGATTCGTTTAAAACGCGATTCGTTCCTCGTGCATGCACACATAGCGATCGGTTTAACGACAACTTTTGCTCTCCGGTGGCTCCAAAGGTAGAATTTCCGATAAACGTCAAACGCACGCACGTCAGACGCATTTGTACCAATAATGCAACGTATGTAGAAGCACGTCGCTGTTTTTCACTCCTTCTGCAAAGAAACCTCTGTCGCACTGAAAATCGTTCCGTCCGTAGCGCTCTGGGGTCCCCGAAACTAAAAAGACGCGTTGCCAATTGTTTCCTGAAGCTACATTCTGCCTTTCTGTTAACCTCTTGCGCGTGTCGAGAATTGTTTGTCCCAAAAATTGCAATACTTTCTCAGTTTTGAATCTGTTCAGGTATAGCCAAATATACAGGCAAAACATAAATAATAAATTTACTGCTAGTCAATAATTTCTATCCAGCGATATCGTACCGATCGGTTACGAAAAAGAAAGCGACCGAATTGTTGTGTACGGTCGCTCGTTACGGTCCGCAATCAGTTGCCAGCGCAACGTGGTTAAGGGGGCAGGACAGTTCGACGGGCCCAAAAATTACGAATACTTTGGGCAGCTAGTACAAAAAAAAAAAAAAATACATATTTGATTGACACGAGCTTTTTTTGTGGTTTATTTTAACACATTATGTACTATACACTATAAAAAGCAACATTAAAAGAGAAAAGAAAAGAGGGTTCTTATATTAACTTTTTAATATAAGGCGTCCTTTTACGTAACTTTTTTTTTTTTTTACATTGTCCATCGGTGTGCATGATTCCAGCTAAACAGGATTAGCTGCAACAAAAAGGCAGAAAAAGTTGAAAAAAGTAAACGATACTCCGACAATTTCATTTTTCCTGAACGTTATGAGAATAGCAGCTGTTTGTTTTTGACGTGTCGAATTTATGCCTAAAATTTCTACGTTTTTTGTTTGTACTTTTCGAAATTGTTAAATATTAAAAAATGTTCGATCGTCAATCCTTAGTAAATGTTACACTAAAGATATATACCAAGTTTCACGGTAATCGGTTGGTTAGATTCCGAGGTATCTCGCACACCGTTTCCAAAAGCCTAGTTTCGAGAGAAACGCGTTTAAAGTTTCAGAACGTCATTTTTCATACGTATCC
>NW_025110260.1:173686-174666 GCF_011392965.1 Frieseomelitta varia
TTTTTTTACTTATATATCGCGGCGCATAGTTCTTACAATTCACAACTAAATTGAATCCAAGTCCTCTAATATTCGATTCACCAAAAATAAACATTTGAACTACACGATTTACACTTTGTAATACTGCTTAAACTTGTAAACAGCGATACAAATTCAATTATTCTGTATCCTCGGTTTTATTATTACCCCAAAATCAGTCGTTTTAAAGGACCTTTTGTGTCTTATTTCGAACTACTATTTAAAACAAAAACAAAAAATCGGTTTTCTTGAAAATTTCACACTGTCCCGACCCTATTTTAGCTGCAGTCCATCAGCTTGACCCCGTTTGTGCGTGAAGTACCATCGGAAAAAGAAAAGACGGACTAAAGATCCGCAACCCAGTGAGATATTTGATCCCCTCGGTGTCTCTGACGTTCCAACGGAATGATACATTCGATACATACGTACGTACGTGGCTATCCGAGATTCGGAGCAACCTAGTTTGTCGCCATGAATGAGAGAAAAGAAGGAACGGAGAGAAATCGGAGTGGACGAAAGCGAGCGAGGCCGTCGATCGGCCGATCGTCCCCAGTGGTCTGGTCGGGCGCGTTCGCAAATGAGCATACGTGCAGGCGTGCAACGGGTGCAGGAGTGTTCGTCGGCGGGTGGGGGAGGTGAGGGGGGACGATGTAGAGACCCGGAGGGCCCGGTCCAACTCGCGAACGCCCGACACTGACCTCACCCAACGACCGCTGCCTTTGCCGCTGCACCTCGTCCTCTCCCCCTTCCCGTCTTCCTCGTACTCCCTTTCTCCCTCTGTCTCTCTCTCTCTCTCTCTTTCTCTCTTCGTACTCCCCACCGTACACTGCCTGCCAAAAGTCTCCCGAAGAATTCGACGCGTCCGCTATAGTGCATCGCGCGAACGCCACAGGTGCCGCCGCTTTTCCCGATGGACGATTTCGCGTCCGACGATTTTGCTCCCACCGCCCCCCCCCCCCCCC
>NW_025110260.1:174722-203383 GCF_011392965.1 Frieseomelitta varia
TTTGTCCCCCCCCCCCCCCCCCCCCCCCAATGACGACACTCCCACCATTATTTAAGGACGTTACCGGACCGGAAAGAACTTCCCTAACTCGTCGGCCTCGACGTTGAATGTGAAATCAACGCGGAGTTGAAAGTTTGTCTGGTTGGCCGAAATTTAACCTCGCGCCACGCACGTCGAGGATCCTTTGCCCCAAAATGGCAACATTTTCTCAGTTTTACGTACATTTAAGTATAACTGAGGAAAAACAAATAATAAATTTATCAATTCTCAATAGTTTCTATCCAGTGGTATCGTACTGACGAGTTCAAAAGGTAAAGAGAGCGACGAGTTATTGTAGACGGGTTTGGTCACTCGTTATGGTCCGCAATCAGTTGCCAGCGCGAGTGGTTAATCTCTAACACACGTCGAGAATTTTTTGTCCCAAAATTGCAACATTTTAAATATATTTGAGTATCAGTTTTAAGTATATTTGAGTAATCTAACCCAAAATTGCAACATTTTAAGTATATTGAAATATCAGTTTTAAGTATATTGAAGTATAACTCAGGAAAAACAAATAATAAATTTATCAATTCTCAATAGTTTCTATTCAGTGGTATCGTACTGACGAGTTCAAAAGGTAAAGAGAGCGACGAGTTATTGTATACGGGTTCGGTCACTCGTTATGGTCCGCAGTCAGTTGCTAACGCAAGTAGTTAACCTCTAACGCACGCCGAGAATTTTTTGTCCCAAAATGGCAATATTTTCTCAATTTTAAGTATATTTAAGTATAACTGAGGAAAAACAGATAATAAATTTGTTACTTCTCAGTAGCTTCTCTCCAGTGATATCGTACTGACGAGTTGAAAAGATAAAGAGAGCGACGAATTATTGTATAATATACGGGTTCGGTCACTCGTTATGGTCCGCAGTCAGTTGCCAGCGCCAAGGGGGTTATAAACGCACGCGAAAATGTAAGCAACTTTATTCTGTTAATTCGATAGCTGTTCGAGCTTGTTTTAGAAAAAGAAGATGCAAGATCTTGTTGACAGTTGTTTGCTTGACGCGGATACTGGAATGGAACATTTTCGTCCTATTATCTCTGAGAAGGAAAAAAAAAGAGACGCTGTGCAAATTCCTGCGTATGATGACGAAGTCTTAGACAACTAGTTTGATAAATTTCGCTACTGTAATGGGAATATCAAGCCGGTTTTTGTCAAAAATAGTTGAAAGTTTTTCGAACGCGGTATAAATCACAGAGTGGCCCGAAAATTGGCGAAAAGTAATGGAGCAAAATGATCGATAGATTAATAAAGTTTCCATTTCTCAAGGAAAATTCACCTTTCATTTGCACAAGGAAGAAAAAAAGAACGCAGTTATTCAATCTGATAGTTGAAGTTCACCTATAATAAAAATTCACCAGTTTTCATCGCCACAGCAGAACTTGGTCTATACATGAACTCTACTTATTTGAATCAAATTTTTCGTTAATGCTTGATTAAATGTAAGTAACTTTGATTAGATGTAAACTATCTTTCGAGATTTTCTACTGTATCTGGAGCTTAGTAATTAACTTTAACCAGACAAAAAAAAAAAGTTCAGTCGATCATTGAAAATTTCGTCTCAGTAATAATAAACGAACAAAGTTCAAATAAACGGAGCTGCAAGCAACAAAAACAGAAGAAATCTCGCCGTTTCAACCGAAATCTGCGTGCCAGAAGTATCCCTAAAACGTTCCCAGTTATTTCTTTCAAGTTGGCCGAAATTATCGGCGATCCTGGAATTTGGCGAATCTCCCAACGCGTAGAAGATCGTACGGCCCCGTCTGAAAACCGCAGAGCGATAGATACGACCGATACGATTGCTCGTTAACGATCTCGCGATCTTCGAGACGCGGCGGTGGAAGGTTCGACGCGGTTAGTGCGAAAAAGAGCATCGTGAAGGAGCGCAACAGAAACCGCAATTCTTTTCTTTCGCCTGCTCTCCTCCGGCAGCTTCGTGGCCACGGTGCAATGCACCGTGGTGCTGTTGGCGGCGGGCATAACCGCGAACGAACCAACCCAGGCGAAACCCCGAACGACTCTCGACGAAATGACGAGAGAAATAAGAGGCTTAAGAAGACAAGCTGAAAGGCCGAGAGAGAGAGAGAGAGAGAGAGAAAGAGAGAGAGACGACGGCGAGAAAGGAGGGAGAATAAGAATGAGAAAAAAAACGAGAAACAAGAGAGAGAGAGTGAGAGAGAGAGGTTGTGTGCAGCCTCCATGGGACTGGATCCATGGGACTGGCTCGGCGCGTTTTCGGCCCGCGGGAATGCGAGCCACGAAGGATAGGTCGGGGACTTGCTTTATGGACTTGGTGGTCCTCCCCTCCTTCGCTCCTCTCTCTCTCTCTCTCTCTCTCTCTTTCTGTCTCCCCTCCTTTCCTCCCGTAGCTTCTCATTCCCCTTTCCGGCCCGGTTTGCCGGTGTTGCCCCTTCGGGGTCCCTTCCTTTAGCGATCGTTGGCCGCGCTCGCGTACGAACGCGTCTTGTTATTAAGACCCGTGTGTACTGGTCATGGTCGTTTCATACAGCTTGCGTTTCGAGGCCTTTGTCCCTCATCCTCATCCTCATCCTCCTCCTCCTCTCTCCGTCCACGAGTTTTTTCTGGATCTTATCAGTCGAGGCCCGAATTCAAGCAGGAAAGACGCGGAAAAATTTCAGGGGGAAAACGAGGGGGGAAAAAATAGAGCGATGCAGGTTTTGGGGAGGGGGGAGGTGGCTCGCGCGCGCGCGAGTCACGAACCAGTGACTCGCGAAACGAAGTCGATGAATAGGAGCGTTGATAATTACCGAGCATGGGCGTTCGCGTCGGGACAAAAGGCTCTTTTGTTCGGTCCGGGACAGGATACTTTTGCAAAGCAAATACAACCGCCGTAGGTTCGGCCGGCTCGCCGTCGATTTATCGACTGCTCTCTGCCGGGCCTCTCCGGCGGCTGTATCGCCGTGTCGATCGTTCGATACGTCCGAATTAACGTTAGGGGACGAATTAACGGAGGCGTCCGGCCCCCGTGATTCGTATGTTACGCCGAGAGTATAGTTGGTGTTCGGTTATTGTCGTTGGTCTTTTAAGTAATTTGCCTTGTAATTGGCTTGCGAACGATCTAACGTTGTTAAGTGAAACAACACATCACGTTCTAGAGATTATGTTTGTTTGACAATTGGAAAAATTATTATAACATAACTATATGAAATTATATGAAATAATATAATATACTATAATATATATAATATGATAATATAATAAAAGTGAAGTACATAAGAATAATATAATATGAAGTAATATGTAATAATATGAAATAATATAATATGATAATATAATAAAAGTGAAGTATATAAGAATAATATAGTATGAAGTAATATATAATAATATGAAATAATATAATATAATATAATATAATGTAATAATGTAATAGTGTAATATAATATAATGTAATAATGAAATAATATAATACAATATAATACAATGTAATACAATACAATACAGTACAGTACAGTACAGTACAATACAATACAATACAATTCAGTATAGTATAGTACAGTGCAGTACAGTACAATACAGTACAATATAATATAAAATAATATGAAATAATATAATATAATATAATATAATATAATATAATATAATATAATATAATATAATATAATATAATACAATACAATACAATACAGTACAGTACAATATAATTCAGTATAGTACAGTAGAGTACAGTACAGTATAGTATAGTACAGTACAGTATAGTACAATACAATACAATATAATATAAAATAATATGAAATAATATAATATAATATAATACAATATAATACAATATAATACAATACAGTACAGTATAGTGCAGTACAGTATAGTATAGTACAATACAATACAATACAATACAATACAATTCAGTATAGTACAGTACAGTATAGTACAGTACAGTACAGTATAGTACAATACAATACAATTCAGTATAGTATAGTACAGTACAGTACAGTACAGTACAATACAATACAATACAATATAACAGAATATAATATAATAACATAATTATATTATAAAATATAAATGACGAATTATACATGATGACTATACACGATGCTAAGTAATAAATATTAATATTCTACGTATTATTAGTAATTCAACCGTCATAGTTTTTTACGACCATGTCGGAAGATCGTTCGAGTGTATCAGGCATCAGGCATTTTCTTCATTTCTTCTCTCTAAAAATTACATGATTATTCACTTAGAAATAAATCTACCACTTCAAGTTACAGAATATTTTCACGAACGAAGATATTCGCATACAATTCTTTTTGCAATTTCAAAAAAAAAATATGTAACAATTGTCCTAATCCGAGATGCTCGAGCACCAAGTGATCAAGCGTTTTACAAATCACATTTCTTCTAAACGTCGTTTACGGGATTTTTAATTTCACAAGGAAAAGGAGAGAAAAGAAAAGAAATTGGAACGTAACTTTCAACCTGCACGCGCGAGATGCAACGGGATCAAGTGCCTTTCCCGTTATCGAAGTTAAAAATTATCGCTAGGATCCGTGCAACTGGTTGACGCTCGCGTTGAAAGCGAATTTACACGTTCGCGTGATTCATCCTCGCGGTGAATGCGAACGAACGAGAGCCGAGCCACTTGCACCGGTTCGACGGATTCGAATTCGTTTCGCAGTCGGTTTTCAAAATTCGTCGACGATCGAACGGAGAAGTTTAGCGAATTTGTAGAAGAATGTGAAAGAGGAGAACGTAAACTGGCGGGTGAGCTTGGATTTCTCGCTGCGGCGCCTCGCCACGAGTGAATCATCCATTCAACTCGTCAAAAGTAGGAACTGGCTGTGCTTTATTCACGCTGAATGTCTAAATTCGCCTTAAGTTTCTTAATTTTCGCACGTCTCAAAATTTAATCTTGGACTTTGCACGGAGTGATCCGAAACCTGTATGTAGATAAAGATATATCGTGCAACATCAAAAAAAGTATTAAAAACTCGAATCCAAGTATCTAAATTATAATATTTTATTAACTAAAATATTAACATAATTAAAATATATCTTATAAAAAGATATTATTCAATCGAAAATGACTGAAAGAACAACTATGATTAAGACTTACTATCGTAAGTATACAAAATCTTTTTATAAGTCATTCTTTCAGTCATTTTCGATTGAATAATATTTCTTCAACGATAATGAAATTTTAGATTCTTCTGGAAATCACTGGCCGGGACCAATATTTCAATGTCAGGATGATAGGAAAGGCACATAAAATTGCAAACATGCCACACTTTAAAATTATAGTCTCTTATAAAAAGGTAATCTTTATATTTTACGTTCCATTCAATTTAAAGTCGCCAAGAAGAAAGAGAAAAATTGCAAACAAGATGAATAAATAAATAAATAAATATCTTCAAACTCAAACAAACCAAAAAAAGAAAAAAACTCAAGATCAATTGCAAGACACTCTTTCGTACTTAAAAAAAAAAAAAATTGAAGAAAACTGCAATCTAAATCCCCATGTTTCTGACAAACGCAAAAGATTAATCACGATTTAGATTCTTTTTTTCTTTAAAAAAAAAAAAACCGCGTCCCCGCTTGAAAAGTATAATATCATAAGACATCTCGTGCTCCCGTTCGGCCGAGTTCAAATCGAACGAGTTGAATCGAGTTAACCCGTCGGTGGATCCAGTTTTCGAAGTTATTAAACTCGGTTAAAACGGCGCGGCCTCGAAAATTCGCGGGGCCAAACGGAAGAGGCAGAGAGTTTGCCCGGCGACATTCTCGGAATGGATTCATGGTCGGTGGCGGTGCCAATTTGCACGACCTTGCGCCGAGTTGGCGGCCAACTTGAGTTTGGAACGGAGCGGGTCGGCCTTGCGAGAAAGGGGTGGCGCGTCGCGTTCGAGAGAAAGAACGACTCACCGGCGTGAACCGATTTGGAAATCGATTCGGTGGTGGTCGAGGTTGGAGGTTGTTCGGGCGACCACGATGCATTCGCACGTAGGCGCCGGTGTTCGCGGAATGCCGGCCGTAACTGGCTCAGGTAGGTAGCCAGCGATAAATAAATAATACCGATCGAACTCGTCCAGTCGACCGAATCGTCGTGCTCGCCGTAAACGTACGTTGCTATCGCTCAAAACTGTGGTGGCCGAGGGCACCTGCACTCGTTTCTTTCCAAGATGCAGTCTCTCAAAGCCTTGCGACGAAACGAGTTGTTATCCGCCGATGCGAAAGTGTCGAAAGCGTTTTACATAACGCTTTTCGATCGATCGATTTATTATCGATAATTTTGATTGACACGCTTGATTGATGCGCTTTGTGTAACTCCGTTCGTTTGTAACAACACGTGTTTGAGAGGCCTCGACGAGAGCGTTCCAAACGGTTATAATGTTACATTTATGAGCACTTAATTTCGAAAGGTTTTGGAGCAGTAACACGTATTTAAGAGAGCTAAACAATTAATGTTATATCCTAAATTATTAATTTCAAAGGGTTTAGAGGATTATAGATAAATGAAAATGTCTATGAAAGTTTTAGGATAAGTATTATATATATCGAATATATATGTTATACTAGTACTAGTATATATACAAATATATATATATATATATATATATACAAATATATGAGTATCATAGATACACATATCAAGGAATATATTTTGAAATTTTATCAAATAACAGCGTCATGATACCCACGCTCATCGCAGTTATATTATTGTTAAAATCTGGAAACACTTCGTTGCAACAAATCTACTTACTTAACACCTTATGCTGACAACTGATTGCGGACCATAACGAGCGACCAAACCGTATACAACAATTCGTCGCTCTCTTTTTGATACTCGTCGGTATGATGAATTACTGAGACGTAATAACAAATTTATTATTTGTTTCTCCTGAGTTGTACTCAAATATACTTAAAACTGACGAAATATCGCAATTTAAACAAAAACAAAAAAAAA
This sequence comes from Frieseomelitta varia, assembly GCF_011392965.1. Lineage (NCBI taxonomy): Eukaryota > Metazoa > Arthropoda > Insecta > Hymenoptera > Apidae > Frieseomelitta > Frieseomelitta varia. The sequence goes on from NW_025110260.1 coordinate 181,689, forward strand.
AACTCTCGATATGCGTGGCACGTCATTCTAGCGCAAGAGGTTAGCGCTGGCAACTGATTGCGGACCGTAACGAGTGACCAAACCGTATACAACAATTAGTGGCTTTCTTTTTGAACTTGCCGGTACGATAGAAATTACACTGGATAGAAATTATTCAGAAGTAATGAGTTTATTGTTTGTTTTGTCTGGGTTATACTTAAATATACTTAAATACACAGACGAAATATTGCAATTTTGGGAGAAGAAGTTCTAACTTCCCAAAAGAGGTTAACCAGCTGCGCTGGCAACTGATTGCGAACCGTAACGAGTGACCGAACCGTATAAAATAATTTGTCGCTTTCTTTTTGAACTTGTCGGCATAATAGCAATTATATTGGATAGANAATTATCGAGAAGTAGTAAATATATTATTTGTTTTTCCTGAGTTATACTCAGATATACTTAAAACTAAGGGAATATTACAATTTTGGGACAAAAAGTTCCAAATTCCCAAAAGAGGTTAACCACTTGCGCTGGTAACTGACTGCGGACCATAACGAGTGACCGAACCCGTATAAAATAATTAAATATACTTAAAACTAAGGGAATATTATAATTTTGGGACAAAAAGTTCCAACTTCTCAAAAACGGTTAACCACTTGCGTTGGACAACTTGGAAATGGATTGCGGACCATAACGAGTGACCGAACCGTATACAATAATTCGTGGCTTTCTTTTTCAACTCGTCGGTATGATAGAAATTATTGAGAAGTAATAAATTTATCATTTGTTTTTCCCGAGTTGTACGTAAGTATACGTAAGACTGAGGAAATAAATATTGCAGTTTTGGGACAAAGGAGAACTCTCGACGCGCGCGACACGCAAAACTGATTGCGGACCATAACGAGCGACCAAACCGTATACAAATTCGTCGCTTTCTTTTCCTTTCGAATTCGTCATCATGTAACATCATCGAATGACAGAAATTATTAAGAAGCAACAAACTTGTCATTCGTTTTGTCCGTGTTACATGTAAATATACTTGAAACTGAGAAAATGTTCCGGCAGAAGAGGTTAATCCGCCGACAAGGTAAATCAAAACTGCAGCCGACACCGCGAACACGTGCAGTTAGAGTTCGAAGTTGCAGACAATTGTAGAATCGTGTGATTTGATGGTGGCGTGGGCGCTCGGGTCCGAGGCTGAAAAGGGACGCGGAATCTTGGATTATCGGGACGGTCGATGATAAATTTCCCTGATGTGCGAAACAGAGAGCCAAGTGAAGTTCACGCGATAAACGCGAAATTCGGAGAAAATCGATCGCAACGCCCGATAAACGGATCGCCGCTAGCTGATGCAATTAATAGATGCAACGCGCGTGTATCGCGTAGTTAGACCACGTCCAAGGTGTTTATTTGCCGGGGCGCGTCGATGAAAATGAATCGCGCCTCTCCCCCTCCTCGTCGCACGCGAACTGAAGTGGGAAAAGCCCGGTTCGTTTTTATCCAGGAAATAAAAAATAGTCCGAATCCGAATAGAGCGAAAATCTGATCGGATCGACGTCGACATTGACCCTGTCGAGAGATATCTATCGGGTGATCGCTGAGAGAATCGCTCGAGGGTTTGAAAAAGTCACAACTCGTTCACTTTCAATCTTTCTTTTATTTTCCTTCTTTGTAGGTTATAGAAAAAAAATCCACTAATTACATTTGAAAACAACGTAATAGAAAGTTTAAGAAACATGCGTTTGTGAAAGTTTATTTTTGTTTTATGTCACTTGGTGACCACCCTGTACTACAGATACGTACATATGTACGTGCATACATAGTTTTGGACGCTCGTCGATCACTGCAACGTGAAGTAGAATTTAAATCGAGGTGTCTTCTTTAATCGAGTCTTATTAATGTGTATTTGGTTTGGCCAAAAAGTAGTTGCGTTCTTTTCTAGCATATGTAATATAATGCAATTTAAACTTCATTTTAAAATGAAAATGTTTGTATACAATTTCAACTTATTATAATTCATTTTTCGATGATCATTTTTCTGACCGTCAAGATGTAAAATTTCTGTCAAAGAAATTAAAGTACAAGAAAAATTTATACGTACTTGTGGATTGTATACGTTTCACAGTATTCACGTTTATTTATGTTTTACATTATATTTATACATATACATGCATATTTTATACGTATAATTATTATACATGTATTATATATTATAATATAATATATTATAATATTATGATATATATTTAAATTATAATATAATAATATTATATTATATATGTATTATATATTATTAATTATGTATGCACAAATTATGTAATTTATATTATATATTTATAAATATACAAGTTTATACACTGTTTATATGTTTATAAATGCACAAGTTTATATATAGTATAAACTGATATACTTGCACGTTTATACATTCATACATTTTTTACATTACAGGATTGTATTTTTACAGTATTCATGTTTATTTACATTTTACATTACATTTATACATACACGTACATATTTTATACGTATAATTATTATATATGTATTATATATTATTGATATAATATATTATAATATTATAATATATATTTAAATTCTATTCTAATATAATAATATTATATTATATATGTGTTATATGTGCACAAATTATTATGTAATATATATTATATATTTATATTTATAAGATATACAAGTTGTGTGTTCCTTTACATTTACAGATTTTTCACATTTTCAAGGAAAATTTATACGTACTTGTGGATTGTATACGTATTCACAGTATTCACGTTTATTTATATTTTACATTATATTTATACATATACATACATACTTTACACGTATTAGTATTACATATGTATTATATATTATTAATTATATATGCACAAATTATTATGTAATATATGTTATATATCTATAAATACACAAGTTTATATATATTGATATATTTCCACGCTCATACATTCACACATTTTTTACTTTACACGTTTTTTTTTTTCACGTTTACAAATTCTTCACATTTTTCGTGTTTATCTCGCCGAGGATTCTCGCGAATCAGTTGCCGAAGAACGAAAAGATACCGGCGAGATTTCATCTCGGCGGGTGGAATGCCTGGCGAAACGTGCCCGAAATACCGCGAAAACGCGGCGTAATCGCGTTCGTTGGATCGCTGTTTCGATTAATTATTTTCGCGCGGCGCGGCCCTAATTCGGCCCGGTTCCCTTCCGAACGAGTGACGCGCGCTCATCACCCTCCGCCTACCTACTAGTAGCCGCGAGTAATTTAAACACCTATTAACTCGTGTGCCGGGCAAGCGATCCATTACGGCCGCGAAATGCGCTTTATCGAGTATCGGGTATCGCCGCGCGTTATACCAGCCAGGCGTCCACGACATCATCGCAACGGTGTTCCTCCGCGAGCTTCTAGCTCCTCCTCATCCCCCCCTCCCCCCTCCCCCCTCCCCCCTCCCTCTCGCAGCAAATAGCTCAAGCTCGTGGAAACGAATCGATCGAGTTAGAATCGTTTAGCGATCGGTTAGCCAGCCGGATGGTGGCTGATTTTTCGAATCCGAACGCTCGATGGAACAAAGGAAGGAGGAAAGAAGAAGGCTGTTGAGAAGAATGTGTTTGCAAAGGACGACAGGTAAGAGAGAGAGAGAGAGAGACAGGTGAAATCAGGGCGACGCCTATTGTTACTTAGTTAATTTCAAGCTGCACTTGCGAGAGACTAAAACTCTCGTGTTCGCTTAATGCCCGTGTGTTGCCGAGTGCGGCGGCATTGTCTGAAACCGGGGATGCCCACCGGGGTCCGCTTATAAATCCGCCGTGTACTCGCTTAATCCGCGCGTACATGCCTCACGGCTTACCGGGTGTGTGCGTGCGTGCCGGTGAGCGGCGGACACGCTGCCCAAACAATGCGCGTTTCGCCGCGAGTACGCGGGTTTATCGACGATACAGAGAGACAATGAGAGAGGGCTACGGGGCTAGATAGGATAGCGTATCCGAGAGCATCCGTCTCGAATTTCCCTCCCCCGAAAATCTCTTAACTTTCGGCCCATTGTTCGGTGGGACGGGGGGGAGGATAATGTGTCTCCTCTGACGATGTCCGTTTCTCGGGAATTATTGCGAACGGGGAGCACAGCCGCAGGCCTAGATACCGATTACCGGTTACGCGTTCCGCGCTCAGCCGCGGCGGTTTTTGCAAAACTATGTTACGAGAGGCAGCCACGGTGTGCGGAAGCAACCGGGCACACGAGTTAGCGGCAGCCTCGCCGCTCGCTCGCTCGCTCGATCGATCCTCCACGCTGGATAATTTCCAGTGTGACGATCAAGGAGCCGACGCCGCGCCGCCCGTTATTTAAAACGCCAACGCGTGAAGCCAGATGAACCGCGTCAACATTCTGCGTGCAACGCGTAATTAAAGACGCCGGCGTTATAGCCTTCTCGATCGCGCGCGTATCGTACCGCTGCGAACATCCAACGGAAGCTCTTTTTAGCAGCCCGCGATTTTTTTGTTAGGGCCCGGTGCTTCTTGCGGTACAGTTGATGTTCAGTTAAGGGGGGCGGGACAGTTTTGAGGGGGACTAGAAATTACGAACACTTTGGAAGATACGTGTTTGATTGACACGAGGTTTTTAACACATTGCGAACTATAAGAAGCCAGGTTAAAAGAGAAAAAAACAAGCCACTTGGTTAACTTTTCAACTTTTTAGCATCCTTTTACACAACTGTTTTTTTTTACATTGCCCATCGGTGTGCATGATTCCAGCCAAAGGCAGAGAAAGTTCAAAAGTAAACGATACTCCGACTACATTTTCATTTTTCTGAGAATTATGAAAATAGCGGCTATTTGTTTCTGATGTGTCGAATTTATGCCAAAAGTTTCTACGTTTTTTTGTTTGTATTTCTCGAAATTGTTAAATATTAAAAAAATGTTCGATCGTCAATCCCTAGTAAATGTTACACGAAAGATATATACCAAGTTTCACGGTAATCGGTTGGTTAGATTCCGAGGTATCTCGCACACCGTTTCCAAAAACCTAGTTTCGAGAGAAACGCGTTTAAAGTTTCAGAATGTCATTTTTCATACGTATCCTTTATTTACTTTTTTTACTTATATATCACGGCGCATAGTTCTTGCAATTCACAACTAAATTGAATCCAAGTCCTCTAATATTCGATTCACCAAAAATAAATATTTGAATTACACGATTTACACTTTATAATACTGCTTAAAGTTGTAAACAGTTATACAAATTCAATTATTCTGTATCCTTGGATTTATTATTATACCCCAAAGTAAGTCGTTTTAAAGGACCTTTTGTATCTTATTTGGAACTACTATTTAAAACAAAAACAAGAAATCGATTTCTTGAAAACTTCCAACTGTCCTGACACCCATTTTCGTCCCAAAGTTGCAATATTTTCTCAGTCTGAAGAATATTTAAGTATAACTCGGACGAAACGAATAATAAATTTATTGCTTCATCATAATTTCTATCCATAGTGATGTCGTACCGACGAGTTCGAGAAAGAAAGCGACGAATTACTGTGTACCTCGTTTGGTCACTCGTTACGGTCCGCAATCGGTTGCCAGCGCAAGTGGTTGAACTTCCTCCGAGCTCGAGACCGACTTAAACTTTTCAGCTTTTCTAAATTAATAAAAGCAAAAAATGACGTAATGAATATTTTTTGTGAAAACTGATCAGAATCTATGAAACTAAATGTATTAGAACATTCTTCTATTTTCTTGAAGGGAACGATCGCGGGCCATTTTTATTTAACTCTGTTGAACTCTTCTCGATCGTGTGACTTACTTAAATTAATAGAAGCAAAAAACGTAATGAATATTTTTTGTGAAAACTGATCAGAATCTATGAAACTAAATGTATTAGAACATTCTTCCATTTTCTTGAAGGGAACGATCGCGGGCCATTTTTATTTAACTCTGTTGAACTCTTCTCGATCGTGTGACTTACTTAAATTAATAAAAGCAAAAAACGTAATGAATATTTTTTGTGAAAACTGATCAGAATCTATAAAACTAAATTAAATAATATTAGAACATTCTTCTATTTTCTTGAAGGAAACTATTGCGGGCCATTTTTATTTAACTCTGTTGAACTCTTCTCGATCGTGTAAACTCACTTAAATTAATAAAAGCAAGTGCGATGAATATTTCGTCTTTTTTTTTTTTTGGAATTAAAGGAATGCTAGAGTGTTGTTGTCCCACTCTCCCGCAGAATGAGTAAGCAACGACTTAAGTGTCGCTTTGGATACGAGAACTCTTCAATTAATATACATCCGCTCTCACCTTGTCGTCAACTTTCCAATTTTCCGCGACGTATATTTCGTCGATTTGGTCGGGCGAAATCAGCATCTCGGACGAATTTCCCTCGAAGACGCTGGCGCGAGAATGATCAGCGGAGCAGAGACGGAAGAAGGAGAGACACGGTGGGACAGGAAGTTGATAGCGTGTTTCGCAATTAGCGTGCATACGGAGGAGTTGCCGCGGCGCAAACTCGGCGTACGCGTTTCAGTATCCCCTTAAAATCTTCCCCGGGAGCAACTTTCCCCGTAACAGTCGCGCCACCGGAGTGGAACAGTCGTAAAATCAAATGCTATTGCGCGTCGAGTTTAACGCGTGACTCCTCGTCGGATTACCGGCGTCATTAGCGGGCCAGTTCTCGCGCGCGCGCGACCGAAGAACAGGCATTACGCTGATTTCCTGAATGTTCGCCGATTTTTCCTATGGTGTTCCCAACTTCTCCAGCCCGATGCTCCTTTCATTGACAATCGTTCAACGTAGGTTTAGGTTAGGTCAACGATTTGCTAAATGATCTTGGAGTGAATCAAGTCGGATGGGAAATATTATCTATATGTATTTTTATGTAATAATGTATATTTTTTGTAAAATATTGTGTATTATGTTTTTGAAATATTGTCCGTGTATGTATAATTTTATACATCGATTGTTCTCATCCTCGGGACAAACTATGTTTAAGTATCAGGTTTAGGACCAATGCGGGGTCAATATCTCTTTACTTGGAATTGAATAGTCTTTTCATTTACGATGCAAAGAAAAATATTAAATTCTTAAATATTAAATTACATTATTTAATTATGAAATATTAAATTTTTAAATATTAAATTACATTATTTAATTATGAAATATTAAATTTTTAAATATTAAATTACATTATTTAATTATGAAATATTAAATTTTTAAATATTAAATTACATAATTATTTAATTATAAAATATTGAATTTTTAAATATTAAATTATATTATTTAATTATAAAATATTAAATTCTTAAGTATTAAATTACATAATTATTTAATTATAAAATATTAAATTCTTAAATATTAAATTACATAATTATTTAATTATAAAATATTAAATTCTTAAATATTAAATCACATAATTATTTAATTATAAAATATTAAATTCTTAAATATTAAATTACATTATTTAATTATAAAATATTGAATTCTTAAATATTAAATTACATAATTATTTAATTATGAAATATTAAATTCTTAAATATTAAATTATATTACTTAATTATTAAATTTTTAATAAAATAAGAGATGACCTTGAAAATTGATACAAAATCAATTCACATAAACAATTGACACGCCATTAAAATCACACAATGCTTTTGCATTAAACAATTTTTCATTAGACGCGTAATTTGAAAGTTATTTCAGGTGTGCAAGTTACCTTATATATAATATATAATATTTATTTATAAATAGCGTATATATATATATAATTATAAACTGCAAGTTACAAATTAATAAACCGTTGTAGCTGATAACTGGACTATGGATCTTCGTTTCCCGCGCTGAACATTCTAAAAAGTATTCCTCGACAACATATTCTATACTCTTTCGATGTCGCATGCAATTCTTGCAACTTTGCATCTTCAAATTTCCCCTAAAGTTCTTAAAACTCGTTCTTAAAACAACTTTTAACTCGACGTAACCATCTCACGAGAACCAATTATCGATAAACATCGCATTGGCAAGACGTAAGTTCAAACACTGTACTGCACGCACTGTAGTTGATAGTCGTCGATAGCCTACAGCTATTTAACATATTCGCATATTTGCAATACGAAGGTGAACAATCGCAATTTACCGTTAACGAAAGAAATTAACTTTTTACCATCACGAAGATTTTCGATTGCGCGGGAGCAGCGAGCGGATAAATTTCGACGCAAATAATTCGACGAATCCGACAAGCGGGCAAAGCGTTTCCCCGACGCGGTTTTCCGCGTAACGCGGCGCGAAATAAACATTTCGCCGGGCAGTTGCAGGGTGGCACGTCATCGGCCGGAGTCGAATCACCGAGAGAGAGAGAGAGAGAGAGAGAGAGCCGAGAGAAGAGCGGTCATTGCACCGGTCGGTGGAGCCTCTCTGTCAATGAAGAGAGCGGGCCGAGTGCTCGCTCTAATTTCGATCAATTAATAAAAGACCGAGGCATGTTCCCTCGCCAGGAAGGGCCGAGTTCTCCGTCTCCGTTCGCCTGGAATTAAGCCATATCTGGCCTTCCGCGACCCGTGGAAGATGGCGCGCAGAAAGTTGCGTAATCGCGTCTCGATCTTTCCTTTCTCATCAAATTCGACGAGAGAGAGAGAGAGATACTCGAGGTGAACTTTCGTTCACCTCGAAAAGAGCGTCGTGTATCAAGGTGGAAAAGAAATGGGGAGGAAGTGGCGGCGATTCGTAGGAAACGCCGATAACTGCCGTTATCGATCGCCGCGCCGGATGCAGGTTTATAAGCCTTTCAGATTACGCGGTCCCCTCGACGCGGTGCATCGAATGCACCGGCCCTCTCTCTCTCTCTCTCTTTCTCTCTGTGTTCGTCCCCTCGTCTTCCCCCCTCCCCGCGGACCCCCCCCCCCCCCCCGCGGACCCCCCCCCCCCCCCGAGGTCCGTTATGTTCCCTGCCACGAGACCCTTTTTGCGCGATTTATCAACCAGCCCTCGCCCTCCTGCCGCCGCGCCGCTGCAGTTTTGCAATTTCAACCTCATTTTTGCGCATCGCTATCGCGCCGGGCAAACAGCGATAAAGCGCAGCCGAGAGAGAGAGAGAGAGAGAGAGAGACTTTATCAGGTACGCGCTTATCGGCGCGCTTTATTTTTTCAGGCCACTCGCAGGCATTTTCGCAAGAATCCACGTGCGGCCTGCCTACGACTCGCGAACAAAATGAAGCTGGTTCTCGCTGAAACGAGATCTACGTACGTCCCTGTCTATATTTGTAACAATAAATTGATTAGTTTCATTTCATTGCGATGGGAGTGAGAGCCCGTTTCTGAACAATCGTGTGCTGATCACTCAGTTTGCACGCGACGCTGAGAAATTAATCGTGAAACGAATATGAAGTTAATCGAGAAATCAATTGTAGATCTCGTCAACGAGACCCCGAGCCATGTCCATAAAGTTTCTTTACAGTTTCAAAGATTTATCACGAAAGCAAATGAAAAGACAGACGAGTGGAAATTATTGTAGAATGAGACGTTATGTATTTAAGTTTCTCATCTGCGTGCGTCTGTATGGGCACCGTTAGTTGCACGAAGCACATTTATCCCCATAAATTTCACGTCCCATGCACGAATCTCTTCAATACCTAGTTCTGAAGTTTCTGCAGATCCGATTTGATTTCAATAAACCACTGACATACACGCCATGTGCCTTCTCTTGAGAAGTAACCATTTTGCAAGAGGTTCGTTTAGTATCTTATTCGTCAACAGGGTGCCTACGAGATGCAGTGTGACGAAAATCTTGACAACCACCGAGTACATGGGACAAATCTGACGGAGATATCTCATCAGTTAGTTGCCTTCGTAATAAATTTTTTGAAATTGTAAAGAGGCTTCACGGACCCACACCCACGTGGCGTTTATGTGAAAGATATTGGTGTATCGTGGTACAAAGGTACGCTAATCTAAAGCAGAGGGATCACCGATGCCATTGCCACACGGATCGTCGTCGAATTCACGTAGCCAACGTTGTTTCAGTTGTACGTCAGTTGCTATTCCGTGTTCCGTGTGCGACGCGCTCGACGGAACGGTTCCTTAATAGTAATCGGTAGCGTACTCGCGGCGGAGATAGCGTGACGTTAATTCATTCATAAATAACGGGTGAGTACCGGTAGCCGAGCCGGCAGCGGCTAAACTATCGCAAAAATGTAATTCCCTTACTCCTGTTCACCAGGCGTTCGAGAATTCCACGATCTTAACAATAGATTCTTGCGTATTTTTGCGCATGGCGATTATTTTTACGCATTCCCCGCTGTAAACGTGAAAACAATTTACATATAGGTGTGCAACAGTCACGCGGTTTTATACGTCAGCAGCCGCAACAGCTATTTTAATTATATAAAACAAGCTACTATAACAAATGAAGTAGAAATGTAGGTTACGAATGTATGAATGATTATATAATCGTAGTTATAAATGACTAAATTATAAATGATACTGTTATATAATTTATAATTGTAACATATATTACTAATATATAATTAATAAGTAAAATAAATATACGTTGTGAGTGTGTAAATAGTTATATTGTAATTATATAAATTGTAACTAAAAATTATAGAATATAACTAAATTATAAATGATACTGTTACATAATTATAATTATATATTATAATATGTATAATACACTAATATATATTGTAATGTATAATTAATAAATAAAATAAATATACGTTATGAATGTGTAAATAATTATATCGTAATTATACATTATAACTAAAAATTATAGAATGTAATTAAATTATAAATGATACTGTTATATAATTTATAATTGTAACATATATTACTAATATATAATTAATAAGTAAAATAAATATACGTTATGAGTGTGTAAATAATTATATTGTAATTATAAATTGTAACTAAAAATTATAGAATATAACTAAATTGTAAATGATACTGTTATATAATTATAAATGATAGAATATAACTAAATTATAAATGATACTATTATATAATTATAATTATATATTATAATATGTATAATACACTAATATATATTGTAATGTATAATTAATAAATAAGTAATTAAATTATAAATGATACTGTTATATAATTATAATTATATATTATAATATGTATAATACACTAATATATATTGTAATATATAATTAATATACGTTATGAATGTGTAAATAATTATATCGTAATTATAAATTACAACTAAATATTATAGAATGTAACTAAAGCATAAATGATATACTATTATATAATTATAATTGTAACATATATTATAATATGTACAATATACTAATATATATTGTAATGTATAATTAATAAATAAAATAAATATACGTTATGAATGTGTAAATAATTATATCGTAATTATAAATTATAACTAAAAATTATAAAATATAACTAAATTATAAATGATACTGTTAAACAATTATAATTATATTAAAACACGTTGTAGTCTCGTTTGAAAATACATGCATATAAATATATATCTGTTGTTATTTTAATCTCACGAATTAAATTTCGACACATCGCAAGTTCTTATTGACAATATTTATTCAACTTTTCTTTTTTTTTTTTTAAGTGACTGACTCACACTTTTGTAAATAGGTGACAGAAAGAATCACAGATTCCGAGATGGACGTCGAAAATATTATGCGACGTCGTCATCGTTTTCCTGAGATTGATCAGCGTGGCTTCAATTGTTGATCTTGTATAAATAAATTTTTACGTGCACGTCAGGCGTCTTTATATCGCTGCAATCGGGAAGCACATCCCTGTTTTTCTGCACGCGTTTTTCAGATGTTTTCAGTCGTGCGCAATGCTTGAAACATTTGAAATTGAACGTCAAAACAACGCTAAAAATCGTTCGCCTGTAACGTTTCAGAGGTTTCCCGAACTAAAAGACGTATCATCAATTGTTTTTCAATATTGCCGTTTCCATTAATTGTCAGATTCAGTTGCAGTGTATACACGTTAAGCGATTTTAACAAAATGAAAGGTAGAAATATAAGAACGAAATGTATTATAGTTTGTACGGTGGAAAAATCTCCGATACACGCTCCTGAATAGCTTGAACTATCCAAAAGTGTTAATTAATAAAGATTATAGTTTTTGTTAGAAAATTTGCAGACGTAGAACATTTAGTGCGCTACATCTTATTATTGAATTGTATTAAATCATAATAATCCTTCTTCTTGTTCGCTTTCATTCGAGAAATAAGATTTGTACGTATAATTGAATAGTCTCATATAATCAAAAAATAATCACAACACAATATAATCGAAATTTAATGAATATATACATTTTTTTCTTCAGATATCGATTATTCAGATAAATAAACAAATAGTTTAATCCTAGTTTATTATTCAGTTTTAATACATTTTAATACAAAAATTTTATACTATTAATACTAATTTAAATTTCACCTAACATGACAATTATTTTTGCTATAATAAAATTTTAGAAATCATTAACTTGTAGTATAAGTTTAACTATTGCTGGCACTTTTAATTTAAATTTAATTTTCATTAAATTATATAGAACTTTTTATTAATTTTATTATACATCTATGTATTTAATATAAATTATTATATGTATATATTAATTTTATATCATTTAATACATATTTATTTTATACTTTTTATAATTTTTTATACAATTTAATACATATCAATTTTACACTTTTTATAATTTTTTTATATAATTTAATACATATTAATTTTACACTTTTTATAATCTTTTTATATAATTTAATACATATTAATTTTACACTTTTTATAATCTTTTTATATAATTTAATACATATTAATTTTACACTTTTTATAATCTTTTTATATAATTTAATACATATTAATTTTACACTTTTTATAATCTTTTTATATAATTTAATACATATTAATTTTACACTTTTTATAATTTTTTTATATAACTTATATTAATTTTATACATATTACTTTATAATTATTAATTTTAATTTATATTAATTGTATTATATATATATATATTTAATATAAATTATTTACATATAAAATACTAATTTAATTCATAATTTAACCACAATTTAAGATGTAACAAAGTTACATCACATTAATAAAGATGTAACAAAATTGACGGAAACGACTCGTCATTTACCCCAATTACGTAGAATTTTCTTTCACAAAAAAAAGACAAAGAGATTTTCAGATTTACTTTTTAATTTAACAAACAATCACGTAACAATCGACGTGTTACACAATATAATAACGTCTCGAGACGTAGCCACGACACGAGACCCAAACCCAAACCCAAACCTAAACCAATTGGCCAAAATGGGCCAATTTTACTACATCTGTCCCAAGGGAGAGGCGGTTTCCTAAAATTTCATCGCGCGTACGAGATTTCTAATTCGCGAGAGTTGGCGTCACGTTGAAGAGATCGGCAGCGTCGGGGGACAAAGCTGCGAGAAGGGACCCGGTGCCGCGAGTTAATTAGAGCGAAGAACGGTGCCGGTGGTTGGCACGCGGCGTCGCGGAGCCGGATTCAAAAGGTTCGTCGACGTTCGCCCGTCCGTCCGACGCCTCTTCCTTCCTCCACGGCGAAGAGGTATCGTACACGCGAGGCATACGTACGTACGTGCATACACAACATGTATACGTTACTCGATGTGACGGGCGGTCTCATGAAAACTTGGGCTTTACGTAACAAGATGGACGCGCCGGTTTCCGTGTGCCTTTCACGCCGCAAGGCCACAGAAGCACGCCGGAGCCGCCGTGGGATCGTAAGGGCGCCTTTACACCCGTGTGCCTCTCTATATCTACGCGTTGCGATATATATATATATATATATATATATATATATATATATATATATGTGTGTGTGTATGTATACTTACAGCGTGCACACGTATATATATATGCGATGCAAAATGCTACACGTAGGTAGGTTGAAACTCAGCGTCTCCCAACCAGTATCACACCACGCGTCGAATTTCCTTTTCTCTCTTTCTCTTTCGTTTTTTTTTTTTTTTTTTTTTTTTTTTGGAAAGAATTCGCTCCAAGAAGAAGCTTCCAAGTTCAACGGCGACGCGAGAGAATTTCCATCTAGATCCTCGCCGTAGATTAGCGTGATCCACCGTTAGCTTTTAACGGAAGTTTATGAAAATGATGATCCCATCAGGATTCAGGCTGTTGGATATAATCATCGCTGACTGAGGGAATAAATAATGGGATGATGATCTCCGCTCGGGGAAAACGGAGTCTTGTCGATTTTCTGCTGCGAGATACTGTTGGATATGTGAATCAGGCAGCGGAACGTTCGTGCCTCTGCCAACTGAAAGAAAATGAAACGTAAACAGCGGAGAACCCTGCTGTCGTTTGTCTCGGTCGACTTTCGCAAGAAAGTGAGAGACGCGAGGAAGAGAGAGAGAACGAAAAAACGTTCGTCAGCTGATTCGTCGATACTAAAATATTTTCCGGACGTGAAATTGATTGGCCAACAAGTCACTGCAACTTGAGCGATCTGAATAACTTCCAAGTATTTTAATTTCACTTTTGGCCACAGCTTTTACCTTTTTTTTTTTTTTTTTTTTTTTTTTTGTCGCAACTATCGATAGAGTTTTCTTTCTTCTTTGGAATAAAATCTTTCGAGGATCGTTGAATTTTCTGATAAATACTGAGAATTACAGAATTGCTTGAAGGACACAGGTGTCTTTGTCGAAATCGGTATGAATTTCTCAGACAGAAACATAATTGTACAAATCGTGTAATTTAAATCTAATAAATTACAATTTATGATTTTGAGAGATTTTCTTTTCCAGAATTGCTTGAAGGACACAGGTGTCTTTGTCGAAATCGGTATGAATTTCTTAGACAGAAACATAATTGTACAAATCGTATAATTCAAATCTAATAAATTATCCAAATATAATTATCCAAATTAAGTAAATTGTATAATTTATGAAAAATAAATTGCAATTTATGATTTTGAGACATTTTCTTTTCCAGAATTGCTTGAAGCACACAGGTGTCTTTGTTAAAATCGGTATGAATTTCTCAGAAACATAATTGTACAAATCGTATAATTCAAATCTAATAAATTGTATAATTATCCAAATTAAGTAAATTGTATAATTTATGAAAAATAAATTGCAACTTATGATTTTGTGAGATTTTCTTTTCCAGAAACATAATTGTACAAATTGTGTAATTTAAATCTAATAAATTCTATAATCATTGAAATACATAAATTGTATAATTTATTAAAAATAAATTACAATTTATGATTTTGAGAGATTTTCTTTTCCAGAATTGCTTGAAGCACACAGGTCTCTTTGTCAAAATCGGTATGAATTTCTACAGCCAGAAACGTAATTGTACAAATCGTATGCTTTAAATCTAACAAATTGTATAATTCATTAAAAATAAATTGCAATCTATTTTTAAATAATTGCAATAGCTCACACGCTTAGAATATTTTGATCGAGTTGCGCAAATTTTGTTCGATTTGTAGAGAGTCGAATATTTTGTGGCTGTTTCGATGTGTCTCTTTGTCGTAGAGTTTCGAAACGAGTCGGAGAGGGAAGAAACAACGTACGATGCTTAGAAATGGCCGCGATAGAAACGCACAATGGATACACGGCGCGGATTACGCGGCTGAAATGTTGCCGGCTTGTCGCAGAAATCGCGAGGAAAAGACATTGGGAAACGGTGATCGCGCTGTTGCGCCGATCTCCGCCGACTTTGCCAGCCAAGACCATGAACCGATCGTGGGAGTTTGCAGCTGAGCGTTAGACGCACGCCGAACCAAAGAAATATATTCCACAATGTTCTCTCTCCCGGTTCCATTCATTTTCTCCGATCTCCTTCCCCTCGACTCTCGTCGACTCGCTGCCGCGCTCGCATTTTCGGATCGATCGGCCGCGCTCATTGCAGATTCACCTTCGATCGATTGCACAAAAATCGGCGTACCTTCTCTTTAAACTCTTTATTCTTTCGCGCGATTAAGAAAGGAAATCGTGGAAGCTGGCCAATTGTAATAATTCCAAAGCGCTTCTTCATTTATTTTACTGTAATTTATTTTACTGAAATTTAACTTCTGTCTATTGCTAGTTCGAATATTGTAAATATTTGTCTGCACAAGCGTGAAATCATTAAATCATCTTTCGTTCGATGACGAACAGAGATCTATGAATCTTTCTCACAAATCCTCTGGCAGTCGAAAAATTGGAAAAAAAAAAAAAAGGATCGAACTATATCCAGCGTAGAATTGAGAAAACGCTGACAATAAAATTGGATCGAGAAGGGAAACTAATACACTATAGATAAATATAGCTGAAACGAATGAACCATAGACCCAAGTCTAACCTTTACGACTTTGGATAATAAAAAATGAACGAATAAATAAAATAAAAAAAAAAAAAAAAAAAAATGGAGCAAAACGATGACATATCGTTGCGTTTAACAATTACCAATGCAACAACTGGGACGAGTTTACCGTTTCCCCGAGCGAGATCGCGTTACTATGATATTTCTCCACCGGCTGCAGGGCAATTAAGCGGTGTTTTATTTACCAGCCGTCTAATTTACCATTCTAATCGAACCGCGGCATACGTCGGCCGGCGATTTCAATATAAAAACCGTTAATTCAACGTCCGCCGGCGGGGAAGAATGAAAAAAAAAAAAAAAAAAAAGAAAAGAAAACGAGTCCGTGGAACGGCGGCGGTTGGAATCGCGAGCCGATTTCCTCGGCCGTTTCTCAGGCTACCTTGAAAGATCTCTCTCTCTCTCTCTCTCTCTCTCTGTCTCTCCCCTAACGGCGCAGCGCCGCGTCGAGGAACGATCCTTTGACTTTTCGTCCGCGCGCTGATTGCCACGCGAGCGAATGAACGCCTCTTACTTTCGTAGCGATCGCACGGGGCACGCCGCGGCGTTTCCATTCACGTTTCCATTCACCGGCTGTCAGAAGTTACGAGCGAGCGACTCTTTCAGTGTCGATTACATTATCCCCGTCGTTTCAAAAGCGCCGATTACGAATCCGCCCCGCTCCCCTAATCACCCTAACCCTCGCACGTAATCTCTTTCTTATTTCGTTTTTTTTTTTTTTTTTTCTTCTCGTCCCTCTTCCCTCCCTTTAAATCGCTGGCGTTCCACTCGCAACGTTACGCCGTACCCTTGATACGTTTACGTAAGAGGAAGAGGAAAAGAAAGAGGAGAGAGGCGAAAAAAGGAGAAAGGAGAGACACCTTCTCTCTGGCAAGGTTAACTATTATTGGCACCGGAGGTGGTCGCTTAGTTGTCCTCGTTTGTACAGTTGATGTATGGTTGATAATTCATAAATAGTAGATATATTTAGTAAATATATCTAATAACAGTGTAATAATGTATAGTAAATAATGGAATAATAGTGCAATAATGTATAGGAAATAATATGATGGTATAATAGTATAATAGCGTATAGTGAATAATAAATAAGAAAATATAATAATAGTATAATAATGTACAGTAAATAATTGTATAATAATATAGAGCAAATCATTTGTAATCTTCAGTCACATTTCACGATCCTTTCATTTTGAGAATGTGCATTGAGTGTGCTTAATTACTATTTCTGGGCAGAGTATACTGGAGTATACTCGACGAAAACGCACAGTAAATGCACTTGCTGATAAGATTGAGTTGAATCATAACAAAATGGTAAATTCTTTGTTTGGTGTTTCTTTGAAATATATTTTCATAAATAGTAAATATATTTAATAAATAATATAATAATAGTATAATAATGTACAGTAAATAATATAATAATAATATAATAATAGTAAAATAATGTATAGTAAGTAATATAATAACAGTATAATAATGTATAGTAAATAATATAAGAATAGTATAATAATGTATAGTAAATAATATAATAACAGTATAATAATGTATAGTAAATAATATAATAATAGTATAATAATATATAGTAAATAATATAATAATACTAAAATAATGTATAGTAAATAATATAATAATAGTATAATAATGTAGAGTAAATAATATAATAATAGTATAATACTGTACAGTAAATAATATAATTATAGTATAATAATAGTATGATAATGCATAATAAATAATATAATAATAGTAAAATAATGTATAGTAATTAATACAACAATAGTATAATAATGTATAGTAAATAATATAATAACAGTATAATAATGTATAGTAAATAATATAATAATAGTATAATAATGTATAGTGAATAATATAATAATAGTATAATAATGTACAGTAAATGATATAATAACAGTATAATAATGTACAGTAAATGATATAATAATAGTATAATAATATATAGCAAATCATTTTTAATCTTCAGTCATATTTCACAATCCTTTCATTTTAAAAATGTGCACTGGTGGGCTTAATTATTATTATTTCTAGGCAACGACTAGACGAAAACTCGACGAAAACACACAGTAAATGTACTTGCTGTAAGATTGAGTTGAATCGTAAAAAAATGATAAATTCTTTGTTCGGTGTTTCTTTGAAAAATTTCCAATTTTATTGGTACTTGCGGAGCTAAACACTTTACTTTCTGAAAATTATTCCGTAGAAAAGAAAGAAGCACACATTGAAAATTCGAAAATTCCGGAAAGAACATGATTTTTCATAAAGTCGTGAAAAAAATCAGACAATCGCGAAATTAAAACGATCACAGATAAATTTAACTTGTTCTTGCATCGTGCCGATTGCGTCAGATTTCTCCGAACAATTCCCGTTATTTTTCAAGTGCACGTTTTCTTTGTCTGTGTCGTTGCCTTGAAACATTCTAAAACGTGCTAAAATTACAGATATAATTATAATCCTTTCACCTGAATTTTACAATAAACAGCAAATGCGAATTTTCTTTTCTACACCACGAGTATAATCGACGTTAAACAAAAAAGATTCCACCTTTTCGTGACGACATGAACGCCTAAGGGGTTAATACAAAGCAATTTGTTCGTTTTCTAAAAATATTGCTTCAATATTTACTTTTGGTCTCGTGTAGGAAGGTAACATAGTATGCATTGTAGGGGTATGTTGTCAACGAGAGATTATTCCCAGTGCTTTTGAATAATTTTTAATGCAAGAAATGTCTCCTCGAGTGTACACAGGATGTCTTTTGAGGGATTGAATCAAATTACTCGCCTGTTAGTTTGATTATAAATTAAATTAATTAAATAAAATAATCCAGAAGAAATAAATCCATGCCTGATGATTATAAAATATCTTCCATGTGATCTTAATATTCTTATTAATAGAATTCCTATATGAACAATTGAAGAAGTAGCGACAATTAATTTCGTATCTAATCGACACAAACATATAATTCTTAAAAACAATATTCCAAATGAATTAATTATTATTAAATATAAATTTTATTATGTATATATATAAAAATTATATATATATTATAATATTATATTAATATAATATTATATATATTAAATATAAATTTTATTATATATATAATTCGTAATGTTCCATATCTTCCTAATTTTAATATAACTAAAGCTAAAATTATTCTACTAAAAAAAGAAGCTTCAACACGAGCTTTTGATAATCATCCATGAATTATATATATTGTAATTTTTACTAAATAGGATAAAATTATTCTTAAAAGCAATATTCCAAATAAATTAATTATTACTAAATATAAATTTTATTATATATATATATAATTCGTGATATTCCATATCTTCCTAATTTTAATACAACTAAAGCTAAAATTATTGTACTAGAAAAAGAAGCTTCAACATGAGCCTATATTAATAATCATCCATGAATCACACATATTGGAATTTTTACCAAAAAAGATACAATTATATAAATAAATTCAAAATTATCAATACATAAAATATTTAATATATCTAAAATACAAAAATTCAATGATAACGTTTGACACCATAGTTTGGAGTCGAAGAAACGCGTTATTCCGGGGGGCACAAGTATCTTTTTCAGCGGTGTCGCGTCATCTCGTGCAGCAAAGACAGTCTAACGAAGACACGACATCAATTGTACATTAGAAAGATCGGCAATGTTGAATTATTTTTTTGGGGGGGATCTCCGAGGTTTTAATTCTTGATTAATTAATACAAATCATTCGTTTTTAACGTAGGGCTGTAAAGCTTTCCCTTTTTGCAAAAGTCGATCTCAATTTACCTCGCAAGATCTACAGTTGAATTTAGGTCTTTAGACGATAGATAGGCCTTTCTCTCTCCTCGGATCACGAAGAACCGCGCCGGTTGAGATTTAGCCTTCGACGAGGATTTTTACGATCGATCTCTGGAATGTCGGCTCGCCACTCGAAAGGGTCGATCGAGAACGATCGGTGGCCCACGCGCAAAGCCCGAGCCCACGTTTCGACTTGGCCAACTTCGCCGCGGAAACGAACGTTCGCTCAACGACAGAGAGAAAGAGAGAGAGACAGAGTTCACTTGAAGATGCAGACGAGCCAGTTTTCGGTTTGCTGAAAGTATATAATCAATAGTACCTGAAGAGAATAAAAATTGACGGTATTTAATTGACGGCGGAATGTATGATGACGATTAAAACGTAAAATTTCCATTAGAGGCATTACAGTGAAAGAAAAGCGACTATCGCAGGAAATTAGTATGTAATGAATAAAATTACGCTTGAATAAAAGAAATTAGCAAATAATAGGTAAGTGTAAGTAAGTAAGTATTACAGTGAAAAGACAATTTATAATATAATGGATTACATTTGTTTATATTATTTTATATTGTTTATATAATTATTTTATATGAAAAATCATTGAAATCTCTGAAAATACACTTTGAAAGTTTTATATTTACGTAATTTCGAGAATAAAACAATTACGAACTGATTGATAGCTGCAGTGTTAAAGAGAATCAAGTAATTTATACTGTTTGATTACTAATATTTGAATTTTTGATTAATTGACTGTTCTTCGTTTTGTTCATTACAAATTTTAATAATATAACGTAAATGATTATAGTCATCTATAATCCTATTATTGGAGACTATAAGTGAGAATTGTGGAGTATATTAATTTTCTTTTTTTCTCCACCATCGTGTATTACTTCAATTATTAAACATAAAATATTTCTTAAATCTGAAAAAAAGTAATATTTAAATAAATTCTTCCTAACAGAGCGGGGGATTATATAAATAATCCCATGCAACTAACGTTTCAAATGAAATTCATGGAAACGTATCTTTAGATGGGTTAAAAAATATCCTGTCAAAAAAAAAATGTAGGACAATTTTAAACCCCAAACTTAACCTAAATAATTTCACCATGCAACTAACGTTTCAAATGAAATTCATCGAAACGTATCTTTAGATGGGTTAAAAAATATCCTGTCAAAAAAAAAAATGTGGGACAATTTTAAACTCCAAACTTAACCTAAATAATTCCACCATGCAACTAACGTTTCAAATGAAATTCATGGAAACGTATCTTTAGATGGGTTAAAAAATATCCTGTAAAAAAAAAAAATGTGGGACAATTTTAAACCCCAAACTTAATCTAAATAATTCCACCATGCAACTAACGTTTCAAATGAAATTCATGGAAACGCATCTTTAGATAGGTTAAAAAATATCCTGTCAAAAAAAAAATGTGGGACAATTTTAAACCCCAAACTTAATCTAAATAATTCCACCATGCAACTAACGTTTCAAATGAAATTCATGGAAACGTATCTTTAGATGGGTTAAAAAATATCCTGT